>NC_057802.1:239796387-239916282 GCF_018294505.1 Triticum aestivum | reverse complement strand
ATGACAGCAGCAGGGTGACAACTCGATCTTCATCTTAATCTATCAATTGGCTTCTCTCTCAAACACACACACACACGCACACACACACACACACTAGTTGTGTCTCTGTGCCTCGCTCACACACACTCGATACGTCTTTCTCTCTGTAGCCCCCTCGATATGTAGACTTCTCGCGCGTGCACAACTGTAGTGACAATGACGCTGAACCCAGTGTGCCTTGTTTTTACCGGCCTCATGTGATAGTTTTCACCCTGTTTTCTGTTAATTAAAAGGCAACCTTTTCTTTGTTACTACTAGTGAATCTGAGATCATTCGGGGCAGACATAAAATATATCACTTCAACCCAATTATCGCAATAACTATTTTAAAAGAAACTAGCTAGATGCATGTGCGTTGCACGGAACATCAAGATGCATTTGTATGAGTAGTTTATCTTGTGAGAGAAAAGGACAAATGAGGGAAGGCCTTATTTACAAATGTGGAGAGGGGTGTGGGTATCTTTTTGCGAAATTATCATAGTTTCCTTCCTATCCGTCAGATATAAATGTGACAGCCTATATTGCAGGATGCTAGACACACCATCATCACCAACTCTGTTTTCTACTCTCTCCATTCCTAAATATTTGTCTTTTTAGAGATTTCAACAAGTGACTAAATACGGAGCAAAATAAGTGAATATACACTCTAAAATATGTCTATATACACATCCGTATGTGGTAGTCCATTTGAAATCCGAAAAAGACAAATATTTAGGAATGGAGGAAGTATAAGAGTAGACATAGAGATATATCTCCAGCATCGTCCACAACGAACATGTGCTGGACTGGTTAGCACCAGATGCTCACAACGCGATGACCTGAGTTCGAATTTTGTCTTTAACTTTAGATTTTTATATTATATATTATTTAATATATACTTCTTTAGCTACTGTACTGACAGTGGAACCCACAGAGTACTTAGAATAGAAGATTAAGGATGGATTTGTTTCTTTTTAACTTTCTGTATGGAGCTGTAGCTACCCTGCAAGTCCTGTACACTGTACATGCAATTAACTTTTTATAGAGGGAGAATCATACACGCAATTAACTCAAATGGATTGGATATGACTCTATTATTTCCAGCATAAGATCATCTCCAATGGCAGCCGGCAAGTTTCCTCCCGCTTCCTTCCGCGGAGGACGACATCCAACGCCAGCGGCATACATTTTCACAACTCTAACCAACCAGAGGAAATTCGTGCAAACACGGACTGAGTTCATATAAGCATGAAGGATTTCGTATATAAAATCCGGATCTTCATATAAACATGATGGTTTTCATTACATTTACATGAACTAAGCGGTGCTAATCCGGCTCTCGTGGTATAATTAATACCTAATCTAAATGGCCGCCCATGGATCCCTTTGTCTTCCTCATGTCCGGCAGACACTTGCGGGGTCGATGAACATCCTCGGAAGAGACGAAGCAGCAAAGAAACCACCTGTATACATAGTCGTCGCCTCGGTGGTGGCCTTCATGGGACCCAAGTGGCGGCGGCCTCCTGTGTTCTACTTCTCCTCGATGATGGCGGCGGCCTCCCGTGTCCTACTTCTCCTCGATGATGGCGGCGGACGCAGAGAAGCTGGCCACCGACTCGTCGCTCTCCATGCACCCGACTTCTGTCTCTGCCTGCATGGCGCTGCCGCAGGCACGGGAGGCGCGCCCACAGACATGAGAGGCGCGGCCACCACAGACACTGGTGGCGCGGTACGACGCGGTAGCGACAACGCCCATGCCGCCGTGCCGGCGTGGAGCAACTCGCCACTCCTCATCGAGCTGAACTGGAGCGGCGAGTTGCTGAACCACGCGCAGGCTTGGGGCGACAACTGGCTCCATCGGGCCAAGCGAGGTTGGTGAAGCACCGAGCGGCCTCGCTCGTATCCGGAGGGCTCGGTGGGCCACCGAGCCGGGTAGTATGCCGGAGAACGGCTCCTCGGAAGCCATCGGAAGAGTGGAGAAAATGGTGAAGGAGGAGATGGGGGAGCGGCGGAGAGGTGCCATTCTTGCCCGCTGTCTGTCTGGCCTTGTTTAAATAGAGGGCGGACGGTAGGAGCTTGGCTGGCGTCTGGCCTCGTTTAAACTGAGGACGGACGGGAGGAGCTCGGCCGGCGTTGCGTTTAATTCCGTCCCGCTCATGGATGGACGTGTGGCCAGAGTATGTTTCTCGGTTTGCATGCGGGTTTAACGGAGGCGTTTGATGGAGGCGAGGAGGCATGTTCAGCCGGGCGTGTAGCGGGCGGCGCAGTACTATTCGATTTGATAGCTACTTGTAAACCAGGACAGTTCCTGATACAGCTTTAATGTAGACAAGGGAGAGGGTAGCGGTTACCGAAATGTTGAACGGCCAATGATGCATCCTCCTTCAATTAGCATCCTGAATGCATGAGGGAAGTAATGAGAGGAGGACGGGGAAAAGAGGCAGCACGGAAAAAAGTGAATGCAACGCAGTTTGCACTCATATAAAGGCGCCCCTCCATTCCAATGCATCTACCACATCGTACGCACCTAAGCACTTACAGTAAGACCTCTTCCAATGGATAGTTGCTTAGATGAGGTGCTAAGCACATTAAATAGTTTAGCAACATAGTCCCCAATGCATTGGTGCTTAAGTTGTTGTTGCTAAGCTCCCTTCATTTAATGACTTAGCTACTAAACTCTTTCATGAATTGGTGAGCTTGCTTCATTTAAATGTTTGGCCTAGGTTTGCGCGCTTGGCATTGGTTCTTCCTGGGGTCACCAAGCCCATCTCTCTCCTCTTAATTGTCTTGCCACATAATATTTTTTGCCTACATGGCAGGCTTAGCACCTGTACAAAGTGGAGCATTGGGAAGGGCCTAAGCGCAAAAGTGCTCACTCCAGACCCATGGTGGCGATGCGCGCGAGCGGCCAGCGGCTGTGCCAGATGGTCCATGATGCCGGCTTGCGGCATGGCACCGAGGATCGTCTCCAGACGGTGTTAGTGACCGACTGGTTCATGGCCATCGTCGACGCCAACTACGACTCTTAGTTGGACCAGATGATCGTTGCCACCATCAACAAGTTCACTGTCGTCAAGAAGCTAGTGGACGACATTACCATACTCCTCCAGCCCGCACGCCCGGGCTCCTCTTTGCCTGCCACCCTAATCGGCCTCCATGGCGAGAACCTCTTTCAAGCACTGGTGGCCCTGTGACTGCCCGCCGATGCAACGAAGAATGTCCACCTGGAGGTTGCGCTCGCCGCGAGGTGCCTCGCCCTGCAAGAAATTGTCGACCTACACATCCACGTGTACGAGGAAGTCGTGTACATAGGTATCTACAAGGCCGGTGAGGACGCTGCGACGTTGGCCTTTGTCAATCGGCTGGAAGCATTGGACGCCTTTGTTGAGAAGCACCTTGACCTCGCCACAAAAGCCGCCGCTCCAAAGCCGCCGGTCGGTGGCCCGGCGCACTGAGTCGAGGAGGAGGAGGTCGTACGTTGATGGATGCATCTTTCTCCTTGCCTCCTGTAACCACCACTGCGATCGTATCATCGTGGCGTTAATTCTTATTGCGCTATTGCATTCTCGTTCCAGTCAATACATACAAGTGCGATCCCTTTGCTCACATTTGGAGGCAATTATATGCGTCACTGTAACTAGTACGCCATCCATCAATTTAGAAGTTGTGCTTACCTTTTCCATCAACTTCGTGCAACGCATGTGCATCTTGCTAGAAACACTACAACATGTCAGACCGCATGTGACCAAACCGATGATGCGCCAACCTAGCTACTACCTTGCTTATCTGGCGGAAAAAGCCCCGCCCTAGCGTTTGCAATCATTATTTCTATCTATCGATCGTGCCAAGGAGCATAACCAAATGTTACAATTTATACATGTTTCTCTACTCCTATAAAAGACTCAGTTGGTGATGGTGGTGTGTGTGCCATCCGTCATTTCTGACCATCAGATCTGCATCTAACGACTGTGAGGTAAGTTGTGGCATTTTTGCAACAATAGCCCACTTCTCCGCTCCAATTTGCAGAAAACCCCTTATTATCTTGAAAGCAACCACATCCCTCCTTCACCTCATCAAAACAGCTTGAGAAATATATTTTGAGTGAAAAGTAATATATTTTTAGTGGTATATATGTATATCAAAACAAGAGTGTTTTCTTTCAAGTTTGAGAACAAGAGTACTATTCTACTTTGGTTCCGTCGCAACGCACGGGCACACTGCTAGTAAAAGGAAAAGGCCTGCCGCGTTCGTGTCGCACTCCCCCACGCCCGGGAATCGAGAGTACTCCACGGCCCGTCCAGCACGCCACATAGCTAGGGAAGGCGTGTTGCCTAGCATTTTCACTTTCATGTGGGACCGCAGTTGAGCAAACCGATTATCGGCAAACTGCACCCCGCTCGCCGCGTTGGAAAACTGAAACGAGGAGGGGAAGATCTAGCTGTAGCACGGAAGCCAAGAAATTTGGTGTCAGATGGGGCTCGTTGATAGAGTGGGAGCACTCCGTACTACTACTCCTACTACCACTATACAACTAGGTACGTGCACGGCACAACATCGTAGGAACAAAAAATGGGAAGATCTTGTTTTGGGTGATTTATCTTTTTTCCACTCAACATAGTATGAATAATATGATGTGGGGGCACCCATGAAGCTTATGTGGCTTGGTTGCATGACTAGGAAAGGCTAGAGAAAAATAAATAAATAATGTGTTTAGAGTGCACTCCACTAAATAGATACTTTGGATCCATTGCAACGTACGGGCCGACACATTGTTAGTAGTAAGAAACAAATTTCGGGTTTGGCACGAGTTCGTACTGCGGGAGCACTGATACGTCTCCAACGTATCTATAATTTTTGATTGTTCCATGCTGTTTTATTATCAATCTTGGATGTTTTATAATCATTTTATAGTCATTTTATATCATTTTTTGGTACTAACCTATTGACACAGTGCTAAGTGCCAGTTGATGTTTTTCCATGTTTTTTACATCGCAGGAAATCAATATCAAACGGAGTCCAAATGCCACAAAACTCCATGATGATTTTTTATGGGCCAGAAGGAAGGCAATGGGCCCTGGTTGCATCTGGGGGTGCCCCGAGGGGGGCACAACCCACCAGGGCGCGCTAGGAGGCCCAGGCACGCCCTGGTGGGTTGTGCCCACCTCGGGTGCCCCCCGGACCGCCTCTTTGCTCTATAAATACCCCAAAAATACCAGAACCCTAGAAGCGTCGAAGAAATATTCATCCAGCCGCCGTAGAGTCCAGAACCACCAGATCCAATCTAGACACCATCACAGCGGGGTTCACCACTTCCATTGGTGCCTCTCCGATGATGCGTGAGTAGTTCTTTGTAGACCTTCGAGTCCGTAGTTAGTAGCTAGATGGCTTCCTCCCTCTCGCTGAATTCTCAATACAATGGTCTCCTGGAGATCCATATGATGTAACTCTTTTTGCGGTGTGTTTATTGGGATCTGATGAACTTCGAGTTTATGATCAGTTATACCGGTGCTTGATCCCAGTGACAGAAAGGGAACCGACACGTATGTATCGTTGCTACTAAGGATAAAAAGACGAGATCCCTTCTGCCGCAATAGATAATGGATCTTGTCTACATCATGTCATCGTTCTTATTGCATTACTCTGTTTTTCCATGAACTTAATACACTAGATGCATGCTGGATAGCGGTCGATGTGTGGAGTAATAGTAGTAGATGCAGGCAGGAGTCGGTCTACTAATCTTGGACGTGATGCCTATGTAATGATCATTGCCTGGATATCATCATAATTATTTGAAGTTCTATCAATTGCCCAACAGTAATTTGTTTACCCACCGTTTGCTATTTTCTCGAGAGAAGCCACTAGTGAAACCTACGGCCCCCGGGTCTTCTTTCTCATATATTTGCCTTGCGATCTACTTTTCCTTTGAGTTTTTATTCAGATCTATTAATCCAAAAATACAAAAATACCTTGTTACGTTTTATCTTTATTTATTTTATTTGGCGTTCGATCTATCAATCTACTACAATTTTCCTCATGTCCGTTTGCCTATCTTGAGGCGCCATACCCCAGAAGGGACGGACAACCCCTTTAACTCGTCGGGTTACGAGGTGTTGTTGTTTGTGTGCAGGTGCTGCTTACGTTGTGTTGCTTGGTTCTCCTACTGGTTCGGTACCTTGGTTTCATCACCGAGGGAATACCTACCGTCGCTGTGCTACATCATCCCTCCCTCTCCGGGGAAATACTGATGTAGTTGCAGCAACCATCAAGGAGAATTTCTGGCGCCGTTGCCGGGGAGGTTCTTCAACATAACCAGGTTCCTAATCACAAATCTCATCTCCTTTCAATTTACATTATTTGCCATTTGCCTCTCGTTTTCCTCTCCCGCACTTCACAAAAAATTTGTTGTTTTGTTCGCCTCTCTTTTCCGTTCGCCGTTTCTTCGCCAGATCTGTTTTTGAGTGCAATCTTGTTGTGTGGTCATCATGACTCAAGAGAACACCAAGTTATGTGATTTCTCAAATACCAACAACAATGATTTTATTGGCACTCCGCTTGCTCCTCCCGCCATTAGTGCGGAGACTTGTGATATTAATACGGCTTTGCTGAATCTTGTTATGAAGGACCAATTTTCCGGTACTCCTAATGAGGATGTCGCGTCCCATCTTAATACCTTCGTGGAATTATGCGATATGCAAAAGAAAAAGGATGTGGACAAGATGAAATTATTTCCGTTTTCTTTGCATGATTCTGCAAACATCTTGTTCTCTTCTTTGCCTCGCAATAGTATCGATTCTTGGAATAAGTGCAAAGATGCTTTTATCACTAAGTATTTTCCGCCCACGAAAATTATTTCCCTTAGAACCCATATCATGAATTTCAAGCAACTTGCATATGAGCATGTTGCACAATCTTGGGAAAGGATGAAAATGATGCTAAGGAATTGCCCAACTCATGGGTTAAATCTTTGGACGATCATACAATTTTTTTATGCAGGGTTGATTTTTGTTTCTCGAAATCTTTTAGATTCCGCTGTGGGTGGACCTTTTATGGAAATTACTTTGGGTGAAGCCACAAAATTGCTTGATAATATCATGGCAAATTATTCACAATGGCATACCGAAAGAGCTCCTACTAGTAAAAAAGTTAATTCGGTTGAAGAAATTTCTTCTTTGAGTGATAAAGTTGATGCTGTTATGAAATTAGTTGCTAGTACAAGTGCTCCTATTGATTTTAATGATATGCCTTTGTCTACTTTGATTGAGCAAAATAGTTATGCCATTGATGTGAATTTTATTTCTCGCAATAATTTCAACAACAATGCTTATAGAGGAAATTTTAATCCTAGGCCTTTTCCTAGTAATTCCTCTAATAATTATGGTAATTCCTATGGAAATCAACCTTTCTATAATAATAGGAATACCTCTGATCTTGAGAATAGTATTAAAGAATTTATCAACACGCAAAAAGTTTGCAACACTTCCATAGAAGAAAAGTTGAATAAGATTGATGACTTGTCTAGAAGTGTTGATAGAATTGCTCATGATGTGGAAAATCTCAAGATGAAATTTTTTGTGCCTAAAGTTGATGAATCAATTAAAGCTCTTTATGTTTCTATGGATGAAAGTAAGAAAAGAACTGCTATGCTTAGAGCTAAAAGATAATTTTTATAAAAAGCTTTTTCTAGTGATTATTCTTGCAAAAATGATGAAGATCTTAAGATGATTGGTGTTTATTCTATTGATTCTTTGTTTAGTAAAGTTAATAATGATGAAACAGGGACTAGAGAAGAGTCAACTTTAGGTAGAAGGCGTCCCAATATTTTGGAGGGTGAAAATCTTGTTGAGAAAATTGATAAAAGTGGGTTTGAAAAGGTCAAAACTTTAGCTAGTGATGCACCCACTATTTTGGATTACAAAGACTTTAATTATGATAGTTGCTGTTTGATTTATTGTATTTCTTTGTTGCAATCCATGTTGAATTCACCCCATGCTTATGAACAAAACAAAGCTTTTACTAAACATATTGTTGATGCTATGATGAAAGCTTTGGAAGAAAAATTGGAATTAGAAGTTTCAATTCCTAGAAAATTGCATGATGAGTGGGAACCTATTATCAAAGTCAAGATTAAAAAATTATGAATGTTTTGCTTTGTGTGACTTGGGTGCTAGTGTTTCCACAATTCCAAAATCTTTATGTGATGTGCTTGGTCTTACCAATCTTGAAGAATGTTCTTTGAATTTGCACTTGTCGGATTCTACTATTAAAAAGCCTATGGGAAGAATTAATGATGTTCTTATTCTTGCAAATAGGAACTATGTGCCCATAGATTTTATTGTTCTTGATATTGATTGCAATCCGTCTTGCCCAATTATTCTTGGAAGACCGTTTTACGCACTCTCGGTGCCGTGATTGATATGAAAGAAGGCAATATCAACTTCCAATTTCCTTTGAGAAAAGGTATGGAACACTTTCCTAGAACAAAAATCAGGCCACCTTATGAATCAATCATGAGGGCATCCTATGGATCTCGAACCAAAGATGACAAAACTTAGATCCTTGCCTTACGCCTAGCTAAGGGCGTAAAACTATAGCGCTTGTTGGGAGGCAACCCAATGAATAAAAATTTATTTTTGCTTTTTGCTTTCTGTTCTTGTGTGTTTACACAATTATTCTACTGGTATGATTGTGCTTTTTATGTTTTAATTAGTGTTTGTGCCAAGTAAAGCCTTTAGGATCTTCTTGGGTGATAGTTGTTTGATCTTGCTGAAAAAGACAGAAACTTTGTGCTCACGGAAATAATTTTCATAAATCACAGAAAATAGATTTTTCCATTATTCTGTTTACACAAGATTAATATACAAATTACCCTGGTCGTCCTAATTTTGTAGAAGTTTTGGAGTTACAGAAGTATTCGCTAAAGTCAGATTACTACAGACTGCTCTGTTTTTGACAGATTCTGTTTTCTTTGTGTTGTTGTCGGTGTACAAAAGTAGGGGCTCTCCTTTTGACCCCTTTACTTGTGCACGGGCAGTCAGAGCCACGCGCCACGGCAGCACGTAGCAGGGCAGAGGAGGGGAGCCGGAGAGAAGCCGAAGCACAAGATGGCCAAGGCAACACCAAGACCAGAAACACCGAAAAGCAAGAGGGCGAGGTGGACTTCCCCGGCAAGGCCCTTGCCGGGGCGGCCTCCGCGGCCCCGGCAAGAGCCTTGCCGGGGCAACTTGCCCGACGCCAGCAGAGTGAGCCACCATTGAGCCCACGGGTTCCAACCCAACCAACCGCGTTGGAACTAGGGCTCGGGAGGCACCTCCGTGGTGGCATGCAGATCTTTGTCAAGAACATAAACATGTGAGATCAGATGAGGACCAGAAGACGGCGACCCTCGGTGGGATCCTTGCCGAGGAGATCCACAAGACCCCCGGCAAGCGCCTTGCTGGGACAACTGCAACGCCACGGCAAGACCCTTGTCGGGTCCCCGGCAAGGCCCCTGCCGAGGGCGTCAGCAGGGCCACAGCTAGGCCCGCGTCGACCAAGACTCCACTGCCGTCCCCAAGCAGCTGCTAGCTCAACCAGCTGGGCAGGCACCTGCGTGGCGACGGGCGGCCCCTACGCCAACTCAGCAAGCACATGCGCGGTGGCATGCAAATCTTCGTGAAGACCCTACCACCGTGCCACCTCAGCTGCCTGCCTGCCTACATGGCGCCGCATGCCCCGCTGGCCTGGGCGCGTGTCGAAGCAAGGCGAGGCGGCAACGGACGGGACGGGCCTCGTTCCCGTCCCCAATAAAGCTAAGGGACACCTACACTACGCATTAAATGTGTCTTGTCCTGTAACACGAGCGATAAGCTCGCAGCACTATAGACCTTTCCACCTCCTGTGTGCCACTGTGGCAGCCCCTTTCGACTATAAAAGGAGGCCCATGGCATACTTGAGAGGGATTTGGCTCTTTTGAACCAGGCAGCCACCATAGCTAGTTCGAGAGCTCAAGAACTCTCTCAAATACACACCAAAGCAGGACTAGGGTATTACGCATCCTCGCGGCCTGAACCTGGGTAAACGATCCTTGTGTTGACTGCTAATCCTGCTCTTCTCACAACCCCGCGCCCCGGCAACCGTAGTAGGGATTCTTGTGATCCCATAGGTGTCGTTTCCCACCGACATCTTTGGCGCGCCAGGTAGGGGGCGCAATTGTGAAAATCTGGTCTAGTAGTTAGCCTAGCAGTTCTTCATCGCCATGGCTCCCAAGAAGAAGACGATCACGGCGATCGGCTCGTCGGGAGCCGAACGGCCCGTGCCAGTGCGGACGAGCAGTGTGCCGGTCGCGGACAGGACCCGGGCCGCAGTCCGCGAGCACCAGCATCGCTCTGGCAGTCAGAGCCTGGCGAGCGGTGTCGTTCGTGCGCCAGGCGACGGGCCGCATGCCGCCAAATCCAAAGACAAAGCTGGGCCTCCCGCAGGCGGCGCGGGGCCCTCCAGGAGTGTCATTGTGCCACCCACGGGTGGCGCAGCAACCTCCAAGACGCCCACACTGGTGCCCACAGCACGCTCTTCCTAGGGTGCGCGACGAGCAGCGCCACCACACTGGAGACCCCGGACACCGCCGTGGGAAGAGCCCTGTGCATCGTTCGCGGGACGAAGGAGTCCAACATGCTCGCCGAAGTGCTGGCGAAAATGGCACGCAGCCGCTGGGCCGTGGTAGAGCTCCTTCTAACGTAGTTAGAAGTCGAAGCGTGCCACGGTCCACGCAGCTGTCACCACCACACACGCCAGTGGAAGCTTTGGCGCGCGCGCAGCTGCTCCTCGACTTCCCTCCTGCTGCGGAGAAGCTCGACGAGTGGAGAGCCACCATCCGGAGCCTCGTCGCCGTTGCCAATAAAGATGATCCGCGACCGGCGGGGCCTTCGGGCCGGCGCTCCGTCGAACCACGCATGCCAGCGATGGAGGGGCCGAGGGTGCTGCGGCCACGGTGCACTCTCCTCCTCCACGCCAGCCACCGCGGGTGTCGGTCCGTCGCGATGACGCTTGTGATAATATTTCCATAGCGTCGTCCGACCCACGGACCCACCGCGACCAATGCCAAGTTCTTCGAGAACGAGATCACGAATATGCTCGAACCACTATCGAGCGCCGGCGTGATACACGCCACCAGTCGGACAAGCGGGCGGGACCCGCTGTGGACCACCCAGCATCGGGGGGCTCCGGCGGCCTACCTTACGAGGTGGGCTGCCCAGCCTTTACCCGTGAGCTGCGGCAGTTCCAGTGGCCGTCCCACCGCACGTTCAAACCCGACGTCAGCGAGAAGTACACTGGCATGACCCATCCGTTAGAGTTCCTCAGCATCTACACCATCGCGATGCAGGCTGCCGGAGCTCGCGACGACAAGGTGCTTGCCAATTACTTCCCGTTGGCACTGAAGCCCAATGTCATGTCTTGGTTGATGCACTTGCCGGCGGATTCCATTTCTTCTTGGTTGGATCTGTGCCATGAGTTCGTTGGCGCCTTCACTGGAGGCCACCAAGCTCATGGCCAGGCCAATGATCTGCATATCATTCCCCAGAAGGAAGGGGAAACCCTGCGCAAGTACATCCAGAGGTTCAGCCGGGTGGAGTACAACATCCCCGATGTTCATCCCGCCGCCGTGATCAACGCGTTCCATCAGAACGTGCCCAACCGCAAGATGCGCGAAGAGCTGGCGATGACCAAGGTTAAGGATGTGGCCGAACTCTATGTTTTGGCCGATAGGTGCGCCCGGGCTGAAGAGGGAAGGAAGTACCCCGGCGAGGACGTCGACGCGGAATCCGACTCTACTGATGAAGACACCGCCACCCCAACGAAGAAGGGCCGCGTTGGAACAGGAAACGCAAGGGCAAGACGTGCTTGCTGGCGAGGAATCCGACAGCACCGCCGCCGCCAAGAAGGCCAAGGCAGACGACCCCGACAAAGAAATCGCTGGGTGCGCCGCTTGCCGGGCCTTGGCGGCTGCCGACAAGCCAGGGAGCTCCGACAAGCAGTACTGCAAGATCCACCGCACCAAGGGCCACGACCTCCAGAACTGCCGGCAAGTCGAGCTGCTTGCTGAGAAGAAAAAGGCCGAGTATGAGAGGCGGGACAAGGAGAAGGGTCGGGAAGGTGCCGAGGGATCCGGCAAGAAGCTTGGCAGCCAAGGAGGCCGCTGCGGCAAGGACAACCAACAAGAGAGGCCCGCCCGGGGCCGTGACAAGAAGCAAGAAGACGATGATCATGACGAGGATGACGAGTCCGGCGAGCAAGAGTTCCAGAAGGCTACGGAGGGCATGTGCGTCGATGGTGGCGCCTCGCTGCATACTTCTCACCGCCAGCTCAAGTAGCGGGCGCGTGAGATTACAGCAGCGGAGCCATCGTTCGACGCTCAGAAGCCACTGAAGTGGTCCAGCACACCCGTCATCTTTGATGCCGAGGACCACCCTGACCGCACAATCGCGGTCGGGTGTTTGCCGTTGTTGGTCTCGCCAATGATACGCAACCTCAAGGTGAACAAGATGTTGGTTGACGGCGGGGCCGGCCTGAACTTGATCTCGCCCGTCGTGATCAAAAGACTGCAAATTCCCGATGGAGACCTCGAGGAAATGGGCATGTTTCAAGGGGTCAATCCGGGGAGGAGCCAGCCGAAGGGGAAGGTCACACTGCCCGTGACGTTTGGAGGAGAGTTGAACTACAGGACGAAGAGGATTGTCTTTGATGTAGCCGAGATCCCCTTGCCCTACAACGGGATCCTCGGCCGCCCGGCACTGGCCAAGTTCATGGCGGCGTCACACTATGCCTACAACACGCTGAAGATGCCTGGGCCGATGAACATCATCACCGTCCCCTCCAACAAGAAGGACGCATTGATCTGCGCCGACCTACTCTACCGGGAAGCAGTTGCAGCAGTTGCCGACAAGGCACTTGCTCCTGCCGCTGAAGCCCCGGGAGGGAAGAAGAAGACCGGCAAGACCTCTCGCACCCACTCCGGCAAGCGCACCTCTTCGGAGTGTTGTGCTACCGTCGAGGACGTGCCAGAGAGCTCCACTAGCAAGAGCAAGAAATCCAGAGCTACACCACCAGAGACCAAGAGGGTGTCCGTCAGGGAGGATGGCACGGGAGGGGCTTTCACCATAAGCTCCACCCTCGACAGCAAATAGGAAAGCGCGCTCATCACTTTCCTGCGGGCGAATGTTGATGTGTTTGCATGGCAAGCATCTGACATCCCCGGTGTTCCCAGGGAAGTGATTGAGCACCATCTTGTTGTGTGTCCCCATGCGCGACCCGTCAAGCAGAAGGTCAGGAAGCAGGCTCTGGAAAGGCAGGAGTTCATCACAGAGGAGATCAGGAAGTTGGAAGCGGCAGGTTTGGTGAGAGGAGTGCTCCATCCGACGTGGTTGGCCAATCCGGTGGTGGTGCGCAAGGCAAATGGGAAGTGGAGGCTGTGTATTGACTACACAGATATCAATAAGGCTTGTCCCAAGGACCCCTTCCCATTGCCGCGCATCGACCAGATTGTTGACTCCACGGCCGGGTGTGATCTGTTGTCATTCCTCGACGCCTACTCGGGCTACCACCAGATCTTCATGACAAGAGAAGATGAAGAGAAGACGTCATTCATCACCCCATGTGGTATGTATTGCTTTTTACGGATGCCTTTCGGGTTGAAGAGTGCTAGCTCGACGTTTGCAAGAGCGGTCCAAATTGGTTTTGAACCCCAGCTCCGTAGAAATATGGAAGCATACATGGATGACATAATGGTCAAAACCAAGGACAGGGCAACTCTTGTACAAGACCTGGAAGAGATGTTTGCCAACCTGCGCAAGATCAACTTCAAGCTGAACCCTGAGAAGTGTGTCTTCGGCGTTCCGTCCGGCAAGCTTCTCGGGTTCTTTGTGTCGCAGCGCGGGATCGAGGCAAACCAAGACAAGATCAAGGCTATTGAACAGATTGAGGCGCCCAAGCGGATTAAGGATGTGCGTCGGCTCACTGGCTGCGTTGCCGCCATGAGCCGATTCATCTCCCAGTCCGCCGAGCGCACCCTCCCCTTTTTCAAAATCTTGAAGAAGGCAGGCCCAATGGAGTGGACCCCGAAAGCCGAGGTGGCGTTGTAGGATCTGAAGAAATACCTTTCCTCCACGCCAATACTGGTTGCGCCTAAACCACAAGAGTCGTTGCTGCTGTATCTAGCGGCAACGAATCAAGTGGTCAGCGCCGCACTGGTAGCATAGAGGGAGGTCGACGAGGAGGCAGTGGCAACGGCAGGACCGGCGGATGGCAAGCCAGAGATTCCCCCGGCAGGGCCTGGTGCGGGCAAGGCGAGGCCCCCGACAGAGTCTGACGCCATCGGAGCAGTGCCCGCGCAGTCAAGTGAAGTGGTGTAGAAGAAGAAGATGCTGCAGCACCCAGTTTACTTTGTCAGCTCCCTCTTGCAGGGGGCTAGGTCGAGGTACTCCGGTGTGCGGAAATTGCTCTTCGGCCTCCCTGTGGCCTCGAGGAAGCTACATCATTACTTCCAAGCCCACGAGATCACTGTCGTCACTCGCCTCCCGTTGCAACGGATACTGCACAACCCAGATGCGACCAGAAGGATTATGGAATGGGCCTTGGAGTTGTCGAGCTTTGGG
This sequence comes from Triticum aestivum, assembly GCF_018294505.1. NCBI lineage: Eukaryota > Viridiplantae > Streptophyta > Magnoliopsida > Poales > Poaceae > Triticum > Triticum aestivum. The sequence goes on along the minus strand of NC_057802.1, from coordinate 239,901,638 downwards.
TTGAAGTTTGAAAGTACCCCGACAATCCAGAGCAGAGTCTTGGCAGAGTTCATTGCAGAATGGACCTCGACGCCCGACGAAGAAATCCAGGAGACCGCTCTCCCCGGCAAGGAAGCAAGCCGCGACTGGATCATGTACTTTGATGGGGCTTTCTTGCTGCAAGGCGCCGGTGCCGGTGTGCTGCTTGTCGCACGCACCAGAGAGCACCTCAAGTATGTGATCCAGATGCACTTTCCCAGGGAGATGTCCACAAACAACACTGCTGAATACGAGGGGCTGCTTGCCGGTCTCAGGATCGTGGCGAACCTCGGGGTGAAAAAGCTCATCGTCAGGGGTGATTCACAGCTTGTCGTCAGACAAGTTAACAAGGATTATCAGAGTCCGTTGATGGAGGCCTACGTAGATGAGGTGAGGAAACTGGAGGAGAGCTTCGACGGTATACAAGCGGAGCATGTTCCCCGAGCAGAGAACGACATCACTGACTACCTGTCAAAGCACGCTGCATTCAAGCTACCTGTGGAACCAGGTACCTTTTTGCTTCGGTTAACTCAACCATCCGTCGAGCCATCAACAGAGTAGAACAAGCGGAAGAAGTCAGGCCCCGGCAAGTACTTTCCCGCCGAGCCCCCAGGGGCTGCCGGCAAGGGTGTTGCCGCAGATCCTGAGCCTGCCGAGGGACGGCTGGCTCCGGCAGGGCGCCAAGCCCTGGCTGTAGAGACGGCTGCCCCCATGGCGGAAGAGATGCCTTTGGTCCTTGCCGTCGAGCCCCAGGCTCCAGCATGGGCACAGCATACCGTCCATTTCCTCCAGACAGGGGAACTTCCTGAGGAGCAGGAAGAAGTGGAAAAAGTAGCCCGTCGATCTGCCTTGTACCAGTTCGTCGATGACGTCCTGTACAGAAGAAGACCAAACGGTGTGAAATTGAAGTGCATCCCCCGGGAGGAAGGACTGGAGCTGTTGGCAGAGATACATGGAGGCATATGTGGCTCCCACATAGGGTCAAGGGCCCTTGCCGGCAAGGCATTCCGGCAAGGCTTCTTCTGGCCCACCGCCCTTCAGGATGCAACGGCACTAGTAACCAAGTGTGAAGCGTGTCAGTTCCATTCAAAGAAGCTTCATCAACCAGCTCAAGCCCTTCAAACAATCCCTCTCTCCTGGCCATTTTCGGTCTGGGGGCTCGACATACTGGGCCCCTTCCCCCGTGCTGTCGGGGGCTTTGAGTACTTGTACGTTGCAATCGACAAGTTCACAAAGTGGCCGGAGGTGGAACCGGTGAGGAAGGTGACAGCACAGTCAGCCTTCAAGTTCTTCAAGGGACTAGTCTGCCGTTTTGGTGTGCCAAATAGAGTCATCACCGACAACGGCACGCAGTTCACAAGCCACACCTTCATGCAATACATTCAAGACCTCGGCAGCAAGGTCTGTTTTGCTTCCGTGGCCCACCCCCGGAGCAACGGCCGAGCGGAGAGGGCAAATGCTGAAGTGTTGCGAGGCCTGAGAATGAAGACTTTTGACAAGCTACATAAGAGCGGAAGGCGCTGGATTGATGAGTTGCCGGCTGTTCTTTGGTCGATACGGACGACGCCAAATCGAGCCATCGGCCAGACACCCTTTGCCCTAGTATATGGGGCAGAAGCAGTTCTCCCCACGGAACTCATATACGGGTCACCTCGAGTGCTCGCTTATGATGAGCTTGAGCAAGAGCAGTTGCGGCAAGATGACGCAACGCTCCGTGAGGAAGATCGTCTTCGGGCGGTTGTGAGAGCAGCACGCTACCAGCAGGTCTTGCGCTGCTACCATAGCCGCAAGGTCCATGCCCGAAGCTTTGAGGAAGGCGACCTTGTTCTTCGACGCGTTCAGTCGGCCAAGAATTCCAACAAGTTGACGCCGAAGTGGGAAGGCCCTTATCGGGTAATACGAGTCACCAGGCCCGGCGCAGTCCGGCTGGAGACCGAAGATGTTGTCCCAGTGAGCAACTCCTGGAACATCGAGCATCTTCGCAAGTTTTACACATAAGGCGCGGCTTGCCGGGCCCCCCGGCAAGCCACCTTTTGTACAAGCTTTGCCGGCAAGGCATGTAACCCTCTGTACAAAGCCAGGCGCAGACCCCGAGCATAAATAAACGAAGCGCTGGCGCCCTAAGTTATAGCATGCATGCTAGGTTAAGTCTCTTCCTTGGTTAGGGTTGATAGTGCTTAGCGGCGACTAACCCCTAGCCTAGAGGTCGAGTGTGCGTCTTTCTGTCCTCTTTGGTTCGCAGGGCATGTGGACATATCTCCTGAGCCGCTTGGGAGAAAGAGGATGGACCGGTGCTCCAGCCCCGGCAAGCCAGACCGCCAGGGGCTGAAGACACAAGGATCCAACCACGGCAAGCCAAGGTTGCCGGGGGCTGCGGATTCAGATAAGTCTTTTATCCCCTGTTATGCACTTCCGTATAGAACTGGGACATATGAAACCTCGTTTATATTCTTAAAAACCACCGTGCTCCCCTTTTCCCATACCCAAGAACTACCCCCTGGGTCGGAACTTGGTCGTAGTCATGGTGGCAAGAGAAATGAACGAGGGGCCTAACCCTGCTTCGCCCCTGCTTCTGCCAAGAGCGTGAGAATAGTCGACCAAAGCGGGGGGGAGCGGCAAGGCCTGTTGCCGGGCGACAATGTTTACCTTAGAAATAACAAGGATTCATCCTTGGCATGGGCCACGCTCACGCACAAAGAACCCAACAAACACCCTTTTTCATTAAAAACGTCCCATACAGGTACAGTTCGTACGGAAAGAAAAGCATGAGCAAGGGGATTACGAGTTTCAAATCTAACAAGTGCCCGCAGGCTTACAAACTAAAAAGAGATAAGGTGCCCCTAATCCCTTTCTTGTCCCTCTCCTCAGGAGGTGAAACAAGACAGCAGGAGGGCGAAAGGAGCGCCTAGGCGAGGTGCGAGAAGTAGAAGGCACCAAGAGGGCATCCCGGTGCCGGCGGAGGGGCTGGAAGATGAGGCAACGGCCCGACAATACACGACGAAGGCGTCGGTGCCCGCGTACTCCGAGTTGACGGCCGTCGCCCGCCTTCCTCGGCTTCTCCGGCCCTCCTACGCCAGCCGCCCAAGGAGGCGATGGGGAACGTGCCGATGGAGAGCTTGAAGAGGAAGGCCCTCGACAGGGCGCGAGGCTGATGGAGGGGCGACGCGATCAATCAAAGTCGGGGTCGGCATCCTGCCGCCCGACCCCCTCGTCATCGCTGTCGCTCTCCTCGTCACTCCCGCTCGAGGAGGAATCTTCATCGTCGGAGGAGCTCTCCACACAGCACTTCAGGCGAGTACCAAGATCTCCGAAGACCTTGACGGAGAGTAGGCCGCCCTCCATTAACTTGAAGTAGAGGACGAGCCCCACCGTCAGGCTGTGGATGCGAGCAACTATCTTCCATCCATGACGGAGATACATAACATGCGGAGCGGGGAAGTCGACATCGACCAGCGTACCGCCGGTCCGGCAGCCCCTCATGTGCAATATGGGGGTCTGGGGCGGATCGAGTTCCATCTCCTCAGCAAAGGGGGTGGGGAGACGGAGACGACGACGCGGTGGCTGGCGCAGCCTGATGAAGAACTCGCGGGGCTGGTCCCCGACGTGACCCTCCATCACGGGAGGCACCGCTGGCGGAGGCACGGCCGCCCCGCCACCTCGTCCTCCTCTCCCCCGACCGCCGCGGCGACCTCGGCCACGCCCCCTCCCCCTTCCTCTCATGGCTGGCTCCGCCGCCACGGGTTCGTGGGAAGGAGGGACGCGCTGACGAGCAGCAACCCTCGCCGCCACCGTCGAAGGCCCAGCGGCTTCTCTCGCCATGGCAGGTGGAAGAAAGAAGCGGAGGTGGTGGAAGATGGAGGCTGAAGGAATGTGGGACGACGCCCCCCTCCCCCCTCCTTATAAAGGGGCGGGGTTGAGGCTCGGCCGCCCCACTCTGCCAATCCAGCCGTCGGAGGCGCAGGGAATCAGGACCGACCCGCTGCCCCAATCAGCGACGGCCCAGTTTCCCGCCTCCACCGCCCGCCACTTGCGTGAAGGACGTGTGGCGAGCGAGCAGGGTCGGAAGGAAGGGTGAGACGACCGTTCCCCGCCCCGTGATCAGGGGGCGTGGGCATCTTGAAGACTGCGACCCGAGTCCATCCAGTAAATGAGCCGCGTCTCCACGCCTCCCTCTTTTTATGGGGAAGGCGCGAGCCGCCTCTTTACCACGAGGTGACACATGCATGCGAAAAACGCCCCATGCATGCCGCCCACGCCACGCACGATCCTCCACGATGCGCGTCCAACGCGGGTTGTGGGGAAGCGCAACAGACGGAGAGTTACTGCGGTAAGATCCGCCCCGCCCGCCCGCGCACCGTTCTGGGCCTAGCCCAACAACGTGTCACGCTTATGTGTGGCCCAGGCCCGGGGGCTCCTGTCGGTGTACAAAAGTAGGGGCTCTCCTTTTGACCCCTTTACTTGTGCACGGGCAGTCAGAGCCACGCGCCACGGCCGCACATAGCAGGGCAGAGGAGGGGAGCCGGAGAGAAGCCGAAGCACAAGATGGCCAAGGCAACGCCAAGACCAGAAACACCGAAAAGCAAGAGGGCGAGGTGGACTTCCCCGGCAAGGCCCTTGCCGGGGCGGCCTCCGCGGCCCCGGCAAGAGCCTTGCCGGGGCAACTTGCGCGACGCTAGCAGAGTGAGCCACCCTTGAGCCCACGGGTTCCAACCCAACCAACCGCGTTGGAACTAGGGCTCGGGAGGCACCTCCGTGGTGGCATGCAGATCTTTGTCAAGATCATAAACATGTGAGATCAGATGAGGACCAAAAGACGGCGACCCTCGGCGGGATCCTTGCCGAGGAGATCCACAAGACCCCCGGCAAGCGCCTTGCCGGACAACTGCAACGCCACGGCAAGACCCTTGCCGGGCCCCCGGCAAGGCCCCTGCCGAGGGCGTCATCAGGGCCACAGCCAGGCCCGCGTCGACCAAGACTCCACTGCCGTCCCCAAGCAGCTGCTAGCTCAACCAGCTGGGCAGGCACCTGCATGGCGACGGGCGGCCCCTACGCCAACTCAGCAAGCACCTGCGCGGTGGCATGCAGATCTTCGTGAAGACCCTACCACTGCGCCACCTCAGCTGCCTGCCTACATGGCGCCGCATGCACCGCTGGCCTGGGCGCGTGTCGAAGCAAGGCGAGGCGGCAACGGACGGGACGAGCCTCGTTCCCGTCCCCAATAAAGCTAAGGGACACCTAAGCTACGCATTAAATGCGTCTTGTCCTGTAACACGAGCGATAAGCTCGCAGCACTGTAGACCTTTCCACCTCCTGTGCGCCACTGTGGCAGCCCCTTTTGACTATAAAAGGAGGCCCATGGCATACTGGAGAGGGATTCGGCTCTTTTGAACTAGGAAGCCACCATAGCTAGTTCGAGAGCTCAAGAACTCTCTCAAATACACACCAAAGCAGGACTAGGGTATTACGCATGCTCGCGGCCCGAACCTGGGTAAACGATCCTTGTGCTGACTGCTAATCCTGCTCTTCTCACAACCCCGCGCCCCGGCAACCATAGTAGGGATTCTTGTGATCCCATAGGTGTCGTTTCCCACCGACAGTTGTGTGCTTATTTTGATGGCTCTATGGTTTTCTTTGATGAGTTTTTGCCATAGAAAAGTTGGAATACAGTAGATGTAATCCAAAAAAAATATGAATTGGTTTGATACAACACTTATAGTAGTGGTTTGCTTTCTTATACTAACGGATCTCACGAAGGTTTTGTTGAGTTTTGTGTGATTGAAGTTTTCAAGTTTTGGGTTATCTTACGATGGATGAAAGAAGGATGTAAGAGCCTAAGCTTGGGGATGCCCCGGCATCCCAAGCTATTATCCAAGAATGAGCAACCAACTAAGCTTGGGGATGCCCCTGAGTGGCATCACCGCTTTCTTCCAACAACTATCGGTATTTTACTCGAGGCTATATTTTTATTCGTCACATGATACGTGTTTTGCTTGGAGCGTCTTGTATGATATGTGTCTTTGCTTGTTTTATTTTGTGTTTTAAGTCATCAATCCTTGCTGGACACACCTATTTGAGAGAGCCAAAATTATATCATGACTTGTTAGAATTGCTCTCTATACTTCACTTAAATATTTTATGAGCTAGGACTTGCTCTAGTGCTTCACTTATATCATTTTGAGCACGGTGTGCTTTGTTATTTTTGAAGAAATGCTCTCTTGCTTCACTTAGATTTGAGAGTTAGTAATTTTTTTAAGAAATTCTCTCTTGCTTCACTTAAATTATTTTGAGAGAAAGAAAATTTGTTATGCTCATGATCTTCAGTTATATTTGTTTGAGCTTATGAAAAAGCAACTCATGAAAATTAGTCCCAAAGTGATTGATATCCAAGAAGGATAAAGAAAAGAATGTCATGAAGATCATTGGACAAAATAAACTTGATTCTTAGTAATAGTTTTGAGATATGATGATGTGATATGTGAGTTATGTTGATGAGTAATTGTGCTCTAGTAAGAATATTGGTGTTAAGGTTTGTGATTCCCTATGCACGCACGAAAGTCAATAATCATGCAATGAAAATTATATCCTACTTATGGTGCATTATTCGGTGTTAATTATGCTTAATGCTTGCTTATGATATTATTCGTTTCTTGGTTGGTCGCTTCTCAATCTTTTTGCTAGCCTTCACTTTGCACCAAGTATGACCTCTACTTGTGCATCCAAAATCCTTTAAACCAGTTTTGCCACATGAGTCCACTATATCTACCTATATGCAGTATTCTTTTGCCATTCTAAGCAAATTTGCATGTGCCATCTCTAATTTTCAAAATAAACCTCTCTTTTGTGTGTTTGTTTCGCTCGCGGAACGGTAACGAGTGGCTAATATTTTCCATGCTGGATGTGTTATTCTCACGATGAGTGTTTATTCACTTGTCATTGCACGAGAGTAAGGCAAAGGTCTTAGGGATGCCCAATCCCAAAATGCAAAAATGAATTTACTTTATGTTTCAAATAATAAATTCCTTGGAAAGTGTCGGGATGGAAGGCACCCGTGGATACGGCTAGCCATGGAAGTGAAAGAATGGTGAAAAAAGGAATAAACTTAATTTTCTGTTTGGGAACAGCCTATGGCATATCTAGCATGGAAAGTTTTTGTAGTTCTACGTCGTTTTTGTTGGTGGGATGGATACACCTCCCAAAATGTTTTTATCTCAAATTTTTCGCTTTGAGCTCTCGCACCTCTACAAGTCCCTACTTCCCTCTGCGAAGGGCCTTTCTTTTACTTTACGCAATTTTTATTTTGAATTTGAGTCTCCATCTTCTCTTACAAAAGCACCAACTAGGAGGCAGTATGATCATGCTCAAGTATTGGGTGTAGTTAATATTCGAGTGTGTTTCATGAATGGATCAGTGTTTGAGCATGATGGGCTAGGGGTAAATTATTTTAGCGTTGATATTTTGAAAGTCATGGTTGCTTGTTGATATGCTTGAGTATCTAAATTATTATGTCAAAACTAGACTATTTCTTTGAATCACATAAAAGTCCAAATGTCCATGCTATAAAGAAAAGAATATGATATGACTTGATGAACAACACCCCACATCAAAAATTCTGTTTTTATCACTTACCTACTCGAGGATGAGTAGGAGTTAAGTTTGGGGATGCTGATACGTCTCCAACGTATCTATAATTTTTTATTGTTCTATGCTGTTTTATTATCAATCTTGGATGTTTTATAATCATTTTATAGTCATTTTTTGGTACTAACCTATTGACATAGTGCCAAGTGCGAGTTGCTAGTTTTTTTCCATGTTTTTTACATCGCAGGAAATCAATATCAAACGGAGTCCAAATGCCACGAAACTCCACGATGATTTTTTATGGGCCAGAAGGAAGGCAATGGGCCCTGGTTGCACCTGGGGGTTCCCGAGGGGGGCACAACCCACCAGGGCGCGCCAGGAGGCCCAGGCACGCCCTGGTGGGTTGTGCCCACCTCGGGTGCCCCCTGGACTGCCTCTTTGCTCTATAAATACCCCAAAAATACCAGAACCCTAGAAACGTCGATGAAATATTCATCCAGCCGCCGCAGAGTCCACAACCACCAGATCCAGTCTAGACACCATCACGGAGGGGTTCACCACTTCCATTGGTGCCTCTCCGATGATGCGTGAGTAGTTCTTTGTAGACCTTCAGGTCCGTAGTTAGTAGCTAGATGGCTTCCTCTCTCGCTGAATTCTCAATACAATGGTCTCCTGGAGATCCATATGATGTAACTCTTTTTGCGGTGTGTTTGTTGGGATCTGATGAATGATGTCTACTACGCAACCTTCTTCTTGTAGACGTTGTTGGGCCTCCAAGTGCAGATGTTTGTAGGACAGTAGCAAATTTCCCTCAAGTGGATGACCTAAGGTTTATTAATCCGTGGGAGGCGTAGGATGAAGATGGTCTCTCTCAAACAACCCGACAGCCAAATAACAAAGAGTCTCTTGTGTCCCCAACACACCCAATACAATGGTAAATTGTATAGGTGCACTAGTTCGGCGAAGAGATGGTGATACAAGTGCAATATGGATGGTAGGAGGTTTTTATAATCTGAAAATATAAAAACAGCAAGGTAACTAATGATAAAAGTGAGCACAAATGGTATTGCAATGCTAGGAAACAAGGCCTAGGGTTCATACTTTCACTAGTGCAAGTTCTCTCAACAATAATAACATAACTAGATCATATAACTATCCCTCAACATGCAACAAAGAGTCACTCCAAAGTCACTAATAGCGGAGAACAAACGAAGAGATTATTGTAGGGTACGAAACCACCTCAAAGTTATTCTTTCGGATCGATCTATTCAAGAGTCCGTAGTAAAATAACACGAAGCTATTCTTTCCGTTCGATCTATCATAGAGTTCGTACTAGAATAACACCTTAAGACACAAATCAACCAAAACCCTAATGTCACCTAGATACTCCAATGTCGCCTCAAGTATCCATGGGTATGGTTATACGATATGCATCACACAATCTCAGATTCATCTATTCAACCAACACAAAGAACTTCAAAGAGTGCCCCAAAGTTTCTAACAGAGAGTCAAGACAAAAATGTGTGCCAACCCCTATGCATAAGTTCACAAGGTCACTGAACCCGCAAGTTGATCACCAAAACATACATGAAGTCACGTGAAAATATCCCATTGTCACCACAGATAAGCACATGCAAGACAAACATCAAGTGTTCTCAAATCCTTAAAGACTCAATCCGATAAGATAACTTCAAAGGGAAAACTCAATCCATTACAAGAGAGTAGAGGGGGAGAAACATCATAAGATCCAACTATAGTAGCAAAGCTCGGGATACATCAAGATCGTGCCAAATCAAGAACACGAGAGAGAGAGAGAGAGATCAAACACATAGCTACTGGTACATACCCTCAGCCCCGAGGGTGAACAACTCCCTCCTCGTCATGGAGAGTGCCGGGATGATGAACATGGCCACCGGTGATGGATCCCCCCCTCCGGCAGGGTGTGGGAACAGGGTCCCGATTGGTTTTTGGTGGCTACAGAGGCTTGCGGCGCCGGAACTCCCGATCTAGGTTATGTTCTGGGTGTTTCTGTATATATAAGAGGTTTTGGCATCGGGAACAAGTCAGGGGGGTCTCCGAGGCGGCCATGAGGTAGGGGGGCGCGCCCAGGGCGGTAGGGCGCGCCCCCACCCTCGTGGGTGCCTCGGGACTCTTCTGGCCCATCTCCGATAGTCCGTGGGCTTCTTCTGGTCAAAAAATAATCTCCGTGAAATTTCAGATTAATTGGACTCCGTTTGGTTTTCCTTTTCTACGATACTCAAAAACAAGGAAAAAACAGAAACTGGCATTGGGCTCTAGGTTAATAGGTTAGTCCCAAAAATCATATAAAATAGCATATAAATGCATATAATACATCCAAGATTGATAATATAATAGCATGGAACATTAAAAAATTATAGATACGTTGGAGACGTATCAATGAAGTTCGAGTTTATGATCAGTTATACCTATTTATATCCATGAAAGTTATTTGAGTTTCTTTGATCTCTTATATGCATGATCTCTTATAGCCTCACATTTCTTCTCCGATATTTGGGTTTTGTTTGGCCAACTTGATCTATTTATCTTGCAATGGGAAGAGGTGCCTCATAGTGGGTTCGATCTTACGGTGCTTGATCCCAGTGACAGAAAGGGAACCGACACGTATGTATCATTGCTACTAAGGATAAAAAGACGAGATCCCTGTCTGCCACAATAGATAATGGATCTTGTCTACATCATGTCATCGTTCTTATTGCATTACTCCATTTTTCCATGAACTTAATACACTAGATGCATGCTGGATAGCGGTCGATGTGCGGAGTAATAGTAGTAGATGCAGGCAGGAGTCGGTCTACTAATTTTGGACGTGATGCCTATGTAATGATCATTGCCTGGATATCATCATAATTATTTGAAGTTCTATCAATTTCCCAACAGTAATTTGTTTACCCACCGTTTGCTATTTTCTCGAGAGAAGCTGATGAATACATCAATACCATTGTTACACCCACAGCCCCTGCTGCAATACATACTGGACCAATTACTAGAGCTCGCGCACGCCAATTAAATTACCAGGTACTTTCGTTTCTTGGTAATGATTCTAATGTTCATGAGAATATGATGCTGCCTAAATTGGATACATTTGTTTTGCTTACAAATGAAGGGCCTAGCTTTGAGAAGGATGAACATTGGAGCAAGAACAGACATGGAGATGATGGCATGCGCATGGGGAACAAGAACGGAGTTACAAGTGATGATTTCAGGACGTTGAAGCCACCATAATGCGTGCATGAAGCCTTGGACGAAATATACAAGATGCTACTTCATAACTTTCGTCCAAAGGCTATTCTAGGTGCTGCGTCACCTTATTATTGGGCCAGGCCCATGTAATTTCAAAATACTTGAGTATAGGCTGTTTTTAGAGTCCGTATGTGTGGGGAAACAAGAGATAGGGTTGGTTTCGGACCCCTTCCCCAAGGGCCACGAAATTCCCCCCTCTTCCTCCATATATACAACCCTTAGGGCGTCGTTTAGACTTTGGGTTTTGTTTATATTAAAAGTTCGCCATAGCTGCAAGTACTTCGTTTGTGTTCAACGACCAGACAAAGGCGTCACAGAACCCCACCTTGATCAATAAAGCTTTCATCTTATATTCGCAATATCCAGATTGCAATCTCAATTTCTTGCTTGTTCTTCGTTTGCTCGCAGGAAACAGACCCTCGTGGTCAGGTTGATCGTGCTCCGGCGTGGTCAATAACCTCTCGGAGTTGGTTTAGCGATTGCTAAGGCGCGACGTCATCGCACGTTCGTAGTCGGATCGTCAAAGTCGACTTCCACCAAAGCGATATCCATCATCTCATCGAAAGACGGGACACCTTTGCCTCTATCAGAAGCCACTAGTGAAACCTACTTCCCCCGGGTCTTCTTTCTCATATATTTGCCTTGCGATCTACTTTTCCTTTGCGTTTTTATTCAGATCTATTAATCCAAAAATACCTTGTTGTGTTTTATCTTTATTTATTTTATTTGGCGTTCGATACATCAATCTACTACAATTTACCTCACGTGAGTTTGCCTATCTTGAGGCGCCGTACCCCGGAAGGGACTGACAACCCCTTTAACTCGTCGGGTTGCGAGGTGTTGTTGTTTGTTTGCAGGTGCTGCTCACGTTGTGTTGCTTGGTTATCCTACTGGTTCGATACCTTGGTTTCATCACTGAGGGAAATACCTACCGTCGTTGTGCTACATCATCCCTCCTTCTTCGGGGAAATACCAACGTAGTTGCAGCAACCATCAAGCACCACAAGGCCTGGCGCAGGAGGTACATTTCCCTCTCGGTGCCCACAGGACCGAGCTTCAGTGGCTTGTGCACCGGCCTATGAGTCAATGACATGTGGGCCTTAAATGCGGCTGGCCCATAGTCATTCTCATGAAAGCAGAGCGGCGGTCGGACCGAGAGGGGTGAGGCGCAGGTCGGCGGACGAGGCTTGCCTGCTCCGATCCGTACTCTTGTACTACTAATTTTCATCCAACGGTTATAATAGATTTCCTCGTGTGGGTCATCTATAGCCTCAAAGAAAGGTAAACAAAGACCGTATTTCCAGGAAATAATTTCTTGCATGAATCTGTACACACATGCAAGACCCTTTCCTTTCCCGCTCGTCCTCCTCCAGATCATCAGCTGCGTTGACAATGCCGGTGCCAATGCCAGAGCAACGCAATAGGTGCCTGCCTAAGCCATATAGCACGCTACGGCGCTAGCGAGTACCACCTCCTCCACGCGAACATCGGCGTCTGGGCCATGCACATGCAGCTGCTCCCGTAGTATTTTACCCGCATGTTCGACTGCAGGACCACACCGATCTTGGACAAGACCATTGAGCTTGTGGCCAAGAAAAGTCTCTACCCGGCCGACGCATGTCGAGGTGCTTGACTGTTGTGACGTGACGCATGACGTTTACTAGCTCGCGCTCCGGATGAGCGGTAGGGTGCTGCTCCCGATCGTAAGTGGTGCGACAGCAACGACGGTCAGGTGGGAGGTTGGGCGGGAGCCAGTGATCTACCCGGAGCACATAGCTCGACTTGGGCTCGAGATTCCGAACGCTTGCACCGTCTCGAGGATGTTCCACTCAGCGACGAGGCTGGAATGCTGGATATGTATAGGCGTGTGCTCGTGGGCGGGAGCAACCTGCTCAATGGATACCGATTTGCGAATGTGATGTACTCAACGTAGTTGAGCCAGTGAGCCTGGAGGCATTCCTGCCGTCGTATGTTGACTCGTGGCTCAACGGCGTGCGGCCACGTGCTAGCGTAGATCGGCTATGGGGAAGCGGCATCGATGTGGTTTGAGATGCCTAGCCGACCGTTGTCGCGGCGGCGTTCGCGACTCACTCGTTCGAGTTGAACTGGCCGGTGGTGGCCTGGCCGTGGCGAGGGTGCCACATCTGGACGTCGGGGCGTTATTAGGCGTAGGGGGCTGACTGTTTCTTGGCACACTTCGCCACACCTCACCTTAGACAAGTTTGATCAAGTTATGTGGGTGATTGGTTCTAGCCACACCTAAGGCAAGATTTTTTATGAGAAGTGAACCCCACATGTCATAGACACAAAAAGTGTGGACAGATTCCCTTAGGCAAGCCAAAGTGTGGCTAACAATCTGAGCAACTCAAGTTAGGCAAGTGTGGCAAAAATAATGCGGCAATATATGGCAAACATAGTCACAATCCAAACAGCCCCTAGGTGTCCGTGGAAGGAAACTATGGCAACTTTGCAAAAAGATACCGACACCCCTCTCCAGATTTGCAAATAAGGCCTTCCCTCGTTCATCCTTTTCTCCCACAAGATAAACTACTCATACAAATGCATCTTGATGTTCCGTGCAACACACGGGCATCTTGCTAGTAAGAAACAAATCTCGAGTTTGGCACGAGTTTGTGTAGCGGTAGCACCACAAGGCCTGGCGCAGGAGTTACATTCCCCTCTCAAGGCCCACGGGACTGAGCTTCAGTGCCTTACTACACTTGCCTTTGAGTGAATAACATGTGGACCCAATAGGTGGCAGGTCCACATGTCATGCTCCCGAAGGCAGAGGGGCGGTGGGGCGGAGAGGGGTGAGCCGCAGGTTGGGGGACGTGCGGTGTCATGGGTTCGAGCAGTGTCGTGGGAATCGCGTGTGGCTATGGTAGAAACTTGATGCTCGCCGCATTTCAGCTCGCCCACATGTCATGCACACAAAGGCAGATTGGTGGTGCGGCCGAGAGGGGTGAGGCGCACATCGGGGGACGTGGTGTCGTGGGTTGGAGCGGCGTCGTGGGAATCGCGAGTGACAGTGTATGAAATGTGATGGTCGCCGTAGTTCAACTTCCATGAACAAGCTGTCATGTCTACTGACACATGCATTGCATACCGATCACTGGAAGGAGTAGTAGAGAAAGCTAGGCGGATAAATAGTTCCTTATAGTCAAGCGGACCTATGCTGCTACTTGTTCCAAAGACATGCACACCATCGAAATAGTTCATCTATATCAATATACACAGAGAGGAAATAGTTTTTTTACAACGGAGGAAATAGTTCATCCATCCATAATGCCCTGCTGCTGATGCAGCTTCTTCTTCTTCTTCTTCTTGTTCTCATTTTCTGTGGGAGACGGCTTCGCAACAAGCTCTTTGGATCTTGTAGCTATCTCGAAACTCACACGGGCATCGAGGGCAGCATATTTTATCCGCTCGTACGTCAAGGGATAATTCACCATCCAGACGACCTTAATGCTAGCGTCTCGTCACCCTTCTGAAGATTTGTTCTGAGCACAAAATTTTCTACGTCGAATAGGGATGGTGTCTGTTTATCACAATCTTCTACAGGAATTTTGATTCTGGTTTGTAGGTCAACGATGCTTTTCAAATCAAGGTTGTACGGCCCCAGCTTCTGTTTGTCCCCTTCGATGGCTGCCCCATAGAAGTATATGTCCTCCAGAGACAAGAAATTGTGGAGCTCACCTGGTATGGAGGGTGCGTGTATGATGTGGTACACCAAAACATCATCTTCGAGGCACAACTGAAGGACGGCGGCGCGTTGGATCTTCCCAGTGGCACGCTCCGTGTACTCTGCGTCGAGACCGATGACCTTCATCTCTACCTTTTGGAGGGAGTTGGATACATTGGTGATCCACTTCTGAACAACCCCTGGGTGGTCGGTGACGGTGGCAACTATGCTCAACGAGCCTTTGATGAGGACATGTTGGACGCTAAAAACCTCCATCTGGATCTCTTTCGCCATTTGGAACCGCTGGACCGGAGGGCTATGGTTTGGAGAATTAGGATTAGATGGCTAGTCTAAGTGAAGAAGATGATTATTTAAAGGGGCTTCGGAATTACTCCAGGAGTATGTGAAGAGGTTAAAACAATGTGAATGCAGTGGGGTTTGGATGCAAATGAAGATGAAGGAGAGGTGAAGAAGCCAAGGAAAATCGGTTCCCGATGGAGAAGTAAATGGGAGAAGTGGCCTACACGCAGTTGATTAGACGGCTAGGTAGACTAAATGAAAAGGCTATGCGGGTAGACTGGGGAATGGTACCTGTCTGTGTACGTGCCCATCCTTCTAGCGCTACATGTGCCACTAGCTAGTTGAGGTCACTCTTTCGAATCACCGTGGCGAGACATTTTATGATTCCTTTTTATTTCTGCACCCCTCCTAACAGGTGGGACCTATGTAAACAGATATAAAAAATGTGTCGTAGCTGGTTTGGATGGAAATTGGCGCGTGCGTGGGAGACACAACATTCTCTGGTTAAGGAATATGCGGTTATCCTAAAAAAGCCCTTCTTCGCGCTTCCGCATGCACGAGAATTTGGTTCTGCTCGCAATATGGATGATACCTGGAGGACAAAGTGAACCCAGAGGCATGCTAGCATGGGAGACCTATTTCCGCTATACAGCACTACTCCGTATGTTCCTACTAGTAGTAGTACAACTGTGCTACACTTGATGGTCAAAATATTATTCATCCGGTCCTCATAGTGAAGTGACAAGACCCTGCGCCCGAGGTGACACTAGTCCAGGCGGCGTGTTCGGGTTACCAAAGTCAGCCTCACGTTGTGCACTGTGCAGTCACTATCACCGCCGCTGTATAGCATGCCTTGCCTTGTCTCCCTCTCCCCTAGCACCACTCCATCTCCATCTCCGTCTCGCCGGAGATCATGAGGTCACTCTTCATCATCTCACTGTGCCCCCGCGTACCCTTGCCTCGCTCGCCTCCCCCAGTACCACTATTCCCTCGCTAGCCGCTCCAGCACCGAGAGCCTTCTCCCCCATAAATCAAGCCCCCCAAAACCCCCACCTTCCAAAATCCACCATGGTCGAACGCGAACCGCGCAACATCCATATGAGCTGCGATTGGAGCAATCTCCCCAGTGACATCCCCGACCTCTATTGTTCGTGTATGGATATGTTGAGCGCCGTGCGGCTGGCTGCATGCTCGAGGGACATGCACACGGCCATCGTCGAAGCGAGGCCTAAGCTTCAAGACACCCTGCTTGCTGCTATCTGGTCTTGCGAGATTTGCTCACCATGATAAGGAGGCATACATGATGCCCCTCGACTTCAATCCGACCTCCATTAGCCGAAACTTCCTTGCAGGTATGTAGTGGGTCGCCGTACATCATTTCCCTTGACTTCGATCTGATCACCATCGCCTGAAACTTCTTGGCAGGTATGTACTGGGTCGGCATGAACTCCCACTGGATGTCTGCCATTAGAGAAGACGGGAGAAAGTTGGTGCTCGTGAACTTCTAGACCTGCAATGAGATTATCCTTCCTCCGTTGGATTATATAGGGTTTTACCATCACGGTCCAAGTCATCTAGATTGCCACGTCAGATGGACGGACTTTGTTTTGCAGAAGATTGTAATCTGCCAAGTGCCCATGCGACATGCGGATTACGAAGACTTCAAGCTAATTGCCTTGTTCGACCGCGGACTCGCCTATCTTTACGCCGGTGCCTTCTTTAGCTGGAGACAACTTAGCTCGCAGTGGATCGTCAAAGTTGTACACACTTCTGTGATGCTATTGAACACAATGGCATCATCTACGCGATCGACAAAGCAGATGGCACCACGTATTGCCGGGACGGTGTGTGTAAGTTGTTTTTGTCTGATGTTAATGACAATGCCATGACACTGTTTGAACTTCTTGTGGTGATTGGCATATCCCTGTTTGAGCAGAATTTGAGTAGAACTATGGCAATGTATTAGAGACGCCATAAATCAACTATATTTGGAATGAGTTAATTCATGCGATTGTGACCATGTTACAGCCAATTTGTACCCTTGAATAATCAAACGGTTAGGAAGATATGGATATTCTCCTTATTTTATATTAATCTATATACTACTCCCTCCGCCCGAAAATACTTGTCCAAGGAATGGATGTATCTAGATGTATTTTAGTTCTAGATACACCTATTTGTATCCATTTCTACGACAAGTATTTCCGGACGGAGAGATACTAAATATGAGTGTGTATCAATAGCCATGTTAGTTTCCTCATTTTCATGATGTAGAAACATGCATCACACTGTTGGTTTCATCTAACCATACATTAGGGAAGTAAATGTGCATATGGAGAACTCTATATTTGGAAGTAGTGAAATCTTGTAATGCTTACCATGTGTACATACCTATATTCGCCCTTCATCAATCAATGGCTAGAATAATATCCTCACAAAATTTTTGCCCACAGAACATGAGTATATAACAATGCATGGTCTGTTAGTTTCCTTGAAGAATTTGTTTGTGAGGATATAACATGATTACATAACATGCATGACATGGTAGTTTCCTGTGAAGAATCGATTGCGAGATAACATGAGTATAACCATGCATGGCACTTCTAAATTTTCGAACCCAATAAACATTTCCCTGTATTTTCCTCTCAATTCCAAAAGGGACATATCAATTATGTTTCTTGCATTATCCTACACATACTCTAAACAATGCTGATCTTACATTAACAATGCGTGTCCTTTTTGATATGATGCAGTGTCCCTATAGTTACTGCCCTTTGTAATCACACCTCCTTTGCCAAAAATAGGGAAGCACAACTGGTTCCTCGCTCGATTAGACGACGGCAAAAGACTGATGATCATTCACACACATGAGCCAAAATAGTTATATTGGAAAAAACCCACTGTGTACAAGCACCGTGAAATACGTGAGTAACTGGACAGTGGCTGCTACGTCTATGAGCAGGATACTAGCTTGTTGGGGCCTTCAGGATTTTTGAGTTGGAGGCGGGTAAACAGCCTTGGTTCACACTCTCAGTTTCTCGAACTCAATTATCTGATTAACCAGGAGATCACCGTTGGCAAGGACCTTGATGGCAGAGAGGCTCTGTTTGATATGGAAAACCGTGTCTACACGGCGAGCCCTAGGACTTCAGGAGCAAACTCCCCTGATTGTCAACGATACAGCCTGCAGCCAAAAGAAGGTGAGAATGACAAAGGCATCTAGTAAATTTGATCCTTGGATGTCTCAAGTCCGACATGCAGTGATGTGGTTCAAGCCTTCTGGTTGATAGGTAATTGGGCTGTTGCGTCAAAAGGGTGGAGTACTGGTGTCTCCAGATCACTAGTGGCTGAAGCGGGGCTGCAAATTATGATGGTGTTGGATCATCCCTCTTCGAATGACTTGTTGTATTTGCTGCTTGTTCTGGACGGGTAGTTCTCTCTTTTATTATGCATATTCCTTATCATTTGGTCATCTTCGTCTATGTCACTCTTACTATGTAATAGTTGCCTCTGTTTAGAATGTCATTCTCATCTCGATCACGAGAGTCTGAGCGCTGCAGATGGTTGTGTTTTGATGGTGTAGCAAGACTTCTTATGAACTATCATGTCTTGTTGTTTATGTCAGTAGTAGTCACTTGTTAGTGTTTGAATGTTGTATATATATCATAGTTTCGAACTATTTATTGTCTCGAACTGCTGGTGGGCTAAATAAGGGCATCACCATTCTCCAGTGTTCAGAGTATATCTCCTTTTTTCAAGTTATAATTTGAGCTCAATGTCTTTTCGATGATGTACACTTGTTTGGGCCAGTGAGGTGTCGTTGAATATGGGCCGAGTAGTAACGCAATGCCAAACAGGTCAATTATGACTCTCAGGCCAGGCTCTCAAAAGATCCTGAAAAAAAGACCGGGCTCCCAAAAAAGAAAGAAAAAGGACTCTTAGGCCGACATGTGGGCGCCACCACTGTTTTCGTGCACTTGCGCGCCGAGAGCATATTGGCGCGTTTTCGAAATTCAAGCTACCTTCTCATCCCCAATCTCCCGCCCCTCCCCCACCTCTGGAATCTCGATTCCTACTCTAGTTCCCCCAAATCCCCCTCCTGTACTCCCTATACTAAAGCGCAGTATCATGTCACCGGTCAACACGGATCTCTGAGCCGGAGATCCTGAGGTCCGTCCTGCCTTCGGGCGCTGCGTGCTGTCGCTCAACAGTGGCATGGCGGCGCTTGACGACCGGTTTGCCAGCAAAGTGCTGATGGTAACCATCCACAGCGACCGGCCTCCCGTCTCGCCGGACGACCTTGTCAAAGCTCTTGGCATTGCGCACGACATCCAAATAAGTGACTTGCTTGTCGAAGTCTGTCCACCACCGGTTGATTTCTTCGTCAGGTTCCGGACAACTTTCTACTGCATTCGTGTGTTCGAATCTTCCCAACGTTTGTTCTGTGATGGCACGCTGGTGAGCTTTGGTCGGTGGCACCCAGGATGGGGCTCGGTGCCCTCTGAGCTTGAGTTTTTTAAAAAGCTTACCTTCCACGGCATGCCTCGACGTGCTTGGAACAGCGAGTGCATGAATGAGCTTATCAACGACCTTGGAGGTGAGCTCGTAAGTATGTTTGTTCCTCCAGATAGCTGGGCTCTGACGTTTATGGCATGGATGAAGAAGTCGTCCACCATACCGAAGGTGATTGGTGTTGAGATATCGGTGCAGGAATAGGGGTTGTACTATTTGTAGCCACTAAGGCCGCCGCGGACCACGTTAGGGATGTACCTGTATCGAGTGTTTGTGCATGTCGAAGAAGTGGTCAATCCATCAATCGAAGTCCTGCCGCCACCGCTGGTGCCAGGGTCCGTCGAGGATGTCCATTACAAGAGTCAACGTCAGACTTTCCCCATGTTTCTCGGAACGATGGATGGCACAGGGCCTACTCCATCGCGCGGCGAATGCCACTGCTTCTTTGGGAGAAGAGGCAGGGCTGGCTTCCCGGATGTGCTCTAATTTGAGGTAACAACTGAATCTTGTCAGATACTAGTTAAATCCGAGCTATCGGTGTGAAGCACTGATGTGCCAGTACATTTGATTGTGACCTGTTCTATTTTTGTACCTGAACTTTTTTTAGAAAGGGTTGTACGTCAACTTAATGTGCCAGCAGAACTTATTGTGTTGTCTATCTGTTTTCTTTGCACAACATTCAAGATATTTCCCCGTCATTGATAAAGACGATGAACCATTATGTACGAGTTCCTTGGTTTCAACATAGCCCTACCCATAGCGATCCACTACTTCCACCCTGATTGTGCCGCCTGCGTGAAATTTTTGTATGCAAGTTCAGTGTGCTATGATGTTCTATATGATTGTGTCAACTATATAAGTTTTTACTGAGCATCAGCAATGCATATGGCTGAAAGATGTATTTACGAGCATCTATCGATGGGTCTCTCTTTCTCTCACACACACACACACACACAAGTGGGACCCGTTGAATTAATTCTTCGCTCATGACAGCTTTTAATTAGGTTCCACTGTACTCTAACTTTTTTTCTTAAGTTATTAATTGAGCTCAGTGACTTCAAAATGTTGTACAGAAGCCTTGTTTGGGCCTTTCCGACATCGTTAAATGTGGGCTGAGTAGCCATGTAAAGTTGTACTGTACTACACATGTCTTTTTCTTGAACATCAGCAATGCAACTGGGCCAACAGTTGTACACAATATCCTAAAATAAGCGCAGCCTAGCCTATCTTTCTTTTAATCAAATGCACAGCCCCGTTCATTTTTTATATAATAAGATTACCAAGCCCAACTTATTTTTTAATAATATTCGTATCTCAATATTATTTCTATACGAAATGCTCAGTCCAGACCATCATTGTTTTTTCACCCATCCCAGAAAATGGGTCTATTTCTACTAAAATCAAATGGCTTGTAAATTATCAAAAATGATAAATGCGCTGCATGTATGCAATATTATTTTTGACCCAGCTCAGTAAATAGGTGTATTCGAATAAATAATCAAATGCGCTGTAAATTATCATAAATAGTATTTTTTGAGAAACAATTATCATAAATAGTAAATCGACTATTATTATTATTTTTAACCAGCCCAGGAAATAGATTATTTTTTGAGTCAAAGCCCAGGAAATAGATGTATTGGCAAACAAAATGAAGTGGGCTGTAAAACCTAAATAAATGGGCCGCATTCCGCCACAGCTTTCAAAGCTGACTTTGTTGGCCCACTAGACGAAGCCTGCGCAAGGTGTTGTCCAATTAGTGAACAAAATGATTTAATGGTCTAAAACAAAGAGTCCACAAATTATTCTAACATTTGTAGTCATTGGATTGACACGGTGATCCTGGTTCTTCAATCTCTGATCTAGTTGCTCTTGCTCCAGCCGCCAAAACCATCGCTCCCAGGAGCACCTGCATCTGCCACCCGTGGCCGGCTGTGCTACCGCGCAAGCCTCGCCACCCCACTCTACTCCCAACGGTGGCCAGGTCATACCTGTACTCACCCACACCTTCTGTTATTCTCCGGCAAAGGCAGCCTCACTCGGCAGCCGAACCAGTCCCTCGTACTCCCCTCCACCAGGGACTCTAGTGCCCCTTGTTCCATGACTCCAGATCGTTCCCGTCTTAGGCCTCGCCGTCGTCCACCGCCTTGGTGCTCTCGGCACGGCATGGTCAACGTGGTCAAGGAACGCCTTCCATCGGAAGAGGACTGTACGTGGAGAGGTTGACAGCTGGGTCCACGGCCGCAGCAAGGAAGTGCCTCCTTATTACGCACAAAATAATGATTCCTCCACCTGAAAACGGGACCTACCGGAAGGGCCTTGAAAAAAACGTTTCCCCCTGATAGCTGGGACCCACCAGCTACATCTTCGTACGCAAGGAAGTGCATCCGTATTATGGGCAAAAAAATGATTCTTCCCCCTGACAGCTGGGACCCAATAGCTATATCTTTGGATGGAAGGAAGTGCCTCCTTATCCTCCCTGACAGCTGGGACCCACCAGCTATATCTTCGCACTGAAGGAAGTGCCTCCTTATCCTCCCTGACAGCTGGGATCCATCAGGTCGAACCGTACGTCAGGTTATCTGTCTGGTCGCGATCGTGTACGTACATACTGGTCGATCGGTCTCTCTGCAGCAATGAACCGTGTCCAAGTAAGGAGATCCACGTGTCCTAGTAGAGGCCCAGACGTAGCATGTCACGCAGTCCCGTCTATATATATCGTGTACACGTACGTGCAGCCACGCTGCAAGAAATTAAATATGGCTACGTACTTACATAAGGGCGGGGTCTCGAACGCGTACTCACGCATACGTACGGCCAGGGCTCGTGTACATGGAGAGGCAATGGACGGCAGCGACCTCGTCCTGTTCATCAGTAGCTAACCGGCTGGGTCGGAACAGAGGAAACAACATCGTGTTCACCGGGAGCCAAGTGACTGGGTCGGAATGCGCCATGTTCATCAGGAGGCAACAGACTGTATCGGAATGGGTCATGTTCAACGGGAGCCAACTGGCTTGGACAGAACAGCCAAAACGGGGTCTGGCGTACCGCAAAACGGAGGAAAACGGTCTTCTGTTCGACCGCGTATGGTCGAAACGGGGTTCTATTCATCGGGAAGGGTCTGGCGTACGGCAAAATGGTGGAAACAGACTGCTGTTCGAGCTCCTACGGTCGAAACGGGGTCCTGTTGATCGAGAGGGGTGTGGCGTACTGCAAAATGGAGGAAACGAGCTTCTCTTCGACCTCCTACGGTCGAAACGGGGGTCCTGTTTATCAGAAGGGGTGTGGCATACCACAAAACGGGACTCCAGGAGCTACTGTTCATCCACCATCGACTTCCTCTAGCCTCCACCTGCTACTGTTCATCCACCGTCTCCAGCCTCCACCAGGCACTGTTCATCCAAGGGCTACTATTCATCCAGCCTCCACCGGCTTCAGTTCAACCAGCCTCCACGGGGTCCTGTTCATCCACCCCCAACCGGCCTGGGTGCGTGGCGGCCTCCTTGGGCTCCTATTCATCCAGCGGCAACCGCGTACTATATACCATGGGGTATTGTTCATCCAGCGGCAACTGCCTATACACACGGCCGGGGTCCTGGTCATCCAACCCCCACCAGGAACTGTTCATCCACAGCCAACCCAACCAGCTTGACTCACACCACGTCTCGACTCATTCTACATATCGCGCGCGCGGCAGCAACAAGCACTGTTCATCCAGAGGCAACCCAATCGGCTAGCTACGTCTCGCACGGGGGTTCGATCAGCTTCAGTAAGCATGCAGCAACAGCGATCAATCAGGTTTAGTTAGCAGCGTAGGAGCCTCGGTTGGGCTCAGTTAGGAGCGAAGGGATCGATCGATCGGCTTCAGTACGTAGCAGCAGGAGATCGCTCGGGTTTAGTTATAGCGACACGGCTTACACCACGCGCTTGTACGAGAGAAACGCGCAAACCACACTGCGTCGCTCGGCCTCGACCACCCACCGTAACCAGGAACTCCCCTATATTTTCCTCGCCCTCGCTTCTACCACGATTTTCTCCGTCATGGATGGCCCAAAGAATGTCATGCAGGTGCGTCTCCGGCCCGCCTAGGACGAAAAGCCCATTTTCTGTCATGATATTTTGTCATAGAAGTAGGAGCCCCCCACATCTATGATGATACCGGGTTTTGTCATAATTATCGTCATAGAAGTGTCATAAGCATGACAGGAAAAAATTCGTTTGGCCCAAAATGTCACGGATGTGTCTTATTTTTGTAGTGTATTGACATATTCAGGATGTAGCTTGTGGTGAGTGTAAACCTTTATCTGGTATTCTCATCTATTCAGTACATGTTATGTTATAATGATATCCACCTTGTGAAGCATCTCCGATATGCACTTCTATCCTTAGCAGGACTTCCAGGTTCCTTGAGGATAGGACCGCATATTGGGCATTACAGGTTGTTATGAGAGCCAGGTTCCGACCATAGGAGCCCCCTTGATTGATTGTAACTTGGTCGTTGTTGAATCTAGAAAAAAACATATTTCGAGTCTAGTTATATCAGAGAGTATGAATTCTTTTTACTCCTTATCCCCGTCGTCGCTTTGGTGGAAAGTGTGATGTAAGTGTTTTCATTCTACTCCTCTCCCCCTTCAAATTTTCTAGGATCACACGGGTATTTTGGAATCTCTACGATGTTGGTGTGACGGAATTCTGTTCTTGGTGTCTCCCGTCTGCCTAGGCTTTGCCCCGGGGAGTTGTGCTCCAAGTTTTTGTTGTCGCATTCGCTATCATTTCAGTTCCTTAATACCAGAGGACGTCGATTTTGAAACGCTCCTATTATTTTTGTGGTGGCAAATAGAGATGTGACTTATCCCCAGTACTCGGTAGAGATAGCACAAATGATCTACCATGACTAGTATCGTTGTTGTTTTTGAAGGTCTGAGGTACACGAGTTTCTGAGGTTTCTTTGTTATGTGTTGAATGCAGTAGGTACATTGGAGCATAATATCATGTTAGGAATTGTGTGAAGTTTTGCTCCTAGTATGCATGGGACCGGATTGCATAACCAAGAAATTTCGGGAGTTTCTAGGTGGGGGTTCGAGTAGTTACCTAGAATTATCACTACTCGAACGTGAAGTGGCATCTTGTATATTTCATCCAAACCCCACCTAGAAACTACCTAGAATTATAGGTGTGCCAAATACTCGAGTAGTTACCCAATAATAAGGTGACGCAGCACCTATAATAGCCTCTGGATGAAATTTGTGAAGTGGCATCTTGTATATCTCTTCCAAGCCTTCATGCACTCATTACGGTGGCTTCAAAGTCCTGAAATCATCACTTGAAACTCCATTCTTGTTTCCCTTGCGCATGTCATCATCTCCATGCTTGTTCTTGCTCCAATGTTCATCCTTCTCCAAGCTAGGCCCTTCATTTGTAAGCAAAACAAATGTATCCAATTTAGGCAGCATCATATTCTCATGAACATTAGAATCATTACCAAGAAACGAAAGTAGCTGGTAATTTAATAGGCGTGCACAAGCTCTAGTAATTGGTCCAGTATGTATAGTAGCAGGGGCTATGGGTGTAACAATGGTATTGATGTCCTCATCATCCTCCCCTTCTTGAAATGAAGTCGTCCTCGACAGAAGCTCATCTTCCTCACCCAAATAAGGCTTCAAATATGCAATGCTAAAAGTGGGACTAACCCCAAAATCTGCAGGCAACTCAAGTTTATATGCATTATCATTTATTTTCTCTAACACCTTAAAAGGACCATCAACACGTGGCATTAGCTTTGATTTGCGCAAATCAGGAAATTTATCCTTACGCAAATGTAACCAAACAAGATCTCCAGGTGCAAACACAATATGTTTTTTACCCTTATCTCCAACAAGTTTATATTTAGCATTCATACGCTCAATGTTTTCCTTAGCTAACTCATGCATTTTAAGATCAATTCAGCACGTTGTTTAGCATCAAAATTAACCTTCTCCGAAGATGGAAGAGGCAACAAATCAATAGGTGCACGAGGTAGGAAACCATACACAATTTCAAAACGGCACATCTTAGTAGTAGAGCAAATTCAATATGAGGCAAGCATTCTTCCCACATTTTCTTATTATTTTTCAAAACAACCCTAAGCATAGTAGACAATGTTATATTGAGTACTTCAGTTTGACCATCAGTTTGGGGGTGACAAGTAGTACTAAAAAGCGGTTTAGTCCCCAACTTAGCCCATAAACATCTCCAAAAGTGGATAAGAAATTTAGTATCACGATCTGAAACAATAGTATTCGACACACCATGCAAGCGAATAATTTCACAAAAGAACAAATCAACAACATTAACAGCATCATCGCTTTTATGACATGGTATAAAGTGTGCCATTTTCAAGAACCTATCCACGACAACAAATATGCTATCCCTCCCCTTCTTTGTTCGAGGTAAACCTAAAACAATGTCCATAGATATATCCTCCCAAGGAACACTACGTACAGGCAAAGACACATATAAACCATGAGGATTGAGTCGTGACTTAGCTTTTTGACATGTAGTGCAGCGACAAACAAAACGCTCAACATCCCGTCTCATATTTGGCCAAAAGAAATATGTAGCAAGTATATCCTCCATCTTCTTCACGCCAAAGTGTCCCATTAATCCTCCACCATGCACCTCCTACAACAACAAAAGATGAACAGAGCTAGCTGGAATGCATAGCTTGTTAGCACGAAACACAAATCCATCGTTAATGACGAACTTGTTCCATGTTCTCCCTTCTTTACAATTCTGCAATACATCTTTATATTCAACATCATGCACATATTGATCTTTGATGGTATCCAAACCAAATATTTTAATGTCAAGTTGTGAAAGCATAGTATAACGACGAGACAATGCATCAGCAATAACATTTTCCTTACCCTTCTTGTGTTTAATGACATAAGGAAAAGTCTCTATGAGTTCAACCCATTTAGCATGTATACGATTCAGTTTGGCTTGACTTTTAATATGTTTCAAAGATTCATGATCAGAATGTATAACAAATTCCTTAGGCCATAAATGATGTTGCCATGTTTCGAAAGTCTGAACAAGAGCATATAATTCTTTATCACAAGTAGAATAGTTCAGACTAGGCCCACTCAATTTTTCAGAAAAGTAAGCAACAGGTTTGCCATCTTGTAATAACACACCTCCTAATCCAATTGCACTAGCATCACATTCAAGCTCCTCTTATTAAAATCAGGAAGTTGGAGTAAATGAGCATGTGTCAACTTATCTTTCAATACCATGAAGGCTTCTTCCTGTGCGGTACCCCAAACAAAAGGCACATCCTTCTTTGTAAGCTCATTGAGAGCTGCAGCAATGGTGCTGAAATCTCTCACAGAATGCCTATAGAATTCAGCGAGGCCAAAAAAACTCCTAACTTGTGTGACCGTTTTGGGTTGCGGCCAACTCTCAATAGCTTCAATCGTGGATTTATCAACTTCAATTCCCTATGGAGTAACAACATAGCCAAGAAAAGATACTCGGTCGGTGCAAAAGGTGCACTTCCCAAGGTTACCAAACAAACGTGCATCACGTAGAGCAATAAAAACAACACGTAAATGTTCCAAATGTTCCTCCAAAGATCTGCTATAAATCAGTATATCATCAAAGTACACTACCACAAATCGTCCAATGAAAGCACGTAAAACTTCGTTCATTAATCTCATGAAAGTATTAGGTGCATTAGTTAACCCAAAAGGCATGACTAACCACTCATATAATCTAAACTTAGTTTTAAATTTTGTTTTCCATTCATCACCAAATTTCATACGAATTTGATGGTATCCAATACGCAAATCAACTTTGCAGAATATTGTAGAGCCACTCAATTCATCAAGCATATCATCTAGCATAGGAATAGGATGACGATAACGAATAGTAATATTATTAATGCCTCTACAATCAACACACATACGCGACGTACCATCCTTTTTTGGCACTAGTATAATAGGAACATCACAAGGACTAAGAGATTCGCATATATAACCTTTGTCGAGCAGCTCCTATACTTGACGCATAATCTCCTTCGTCTCCTCTGGAATGGTACGGTATGGTGCACGGTTGGGCAGTGATGCACCAGGAATTAAGTCAATCTGATGCTCAATCCCTCGAATAGGTGGTAATCCCGGTGGCACGTCTTATGGAAAGACGTCGGCAAACTCCTGCAAAATGTTAGTGATAGCAGGTGACAAAGAGGAAGGCACGTCCTCGAATGAAAATAATGCCTCTTTGCACACAAAAGCATAGCAAACAAATTTGCTGCAATCTAGATCATGAATATCAGATTTGGTGGCAAGTAAACATCCACTTTTCAATTTAATTTCAAAAGCAACACTAGATGATTTATTATTAGGTTTCATTTGTTGCTCAAATTCTTTTGCCACTATCTAATTTTCACTCTTATTTTGCTCCTGTTTTACTTTACTAGCTCAATTAATATCATCTTTTAAAATAGAATCAGGAGTCATAGGAAGCAAAGTAATATGTTTATCCTTATGAACAAGAGTATAGTGATTGTTTCTACCATGGTGTACAAATTTTTTATCGAATTGCCATGGTGTACAATTTTTTTATCTAATTGCCATGGTCTACCAAGTAATAAGGAACATGCTTGCATGGGTACCACATCACAATCAACAAAATCAGCATATGTAGCGATACTAATATGCACACGAACAGTACGTGTTACCTTAACCTTGCAGTTGTTGTTGAACCATTGGATGTAGTAAGGATGCGGATGTGGTCTTGTGGTGAGAGAGAGCTTCTCGACCATCTCCATGCTAGCCAAGTTGTTGCAGCTCCCTCCATCTATGATGACGCGGACAGAACGTTCCTTCACAACTCCCTTTGTATGGAACAAATTATGCCTCTGATTTTGCTCAGCTTGTGTGACCTGCACACACAAAACACGTTGAGCAACTAAACTTTCATACCTGCCAGCATCTTCAGCAGCCATGTATTGCGTCTCATGATCAGAATCATCTCCACCGTGTTCTTCACTTGTAATAAGAGGCAAAGTCTCCTCATCATAGTCACTAGCGGACTCAAACCCACCATCCTCAGTAGCAATCATCACACGCTTAGATGGGCATTCTCTCGCATAATGACCTCCACCTTTGCAACGATGACAAATAATATCATGTGTTTGCCCTGTTGATGCCATGGATGAAAAAGAGCTCTATGCGGAACCGGAAGGTGTACTCCTGGCAGATGGTGGCAGTGGTGCCTGCTTTCTTGTATCACGGCTGGAGGTGGCATCTGATGGAGGCGTCGGTGCAGTAGAATGTGTAGAGGATGCACGCGGTGTCCATGAGGAAGGTCGACCTGCAAAAAAGTTAGTTCGCGCCAATGCCTATCGATCCTGCACTTCACGTTCAGCTTTACAAGCAAGATGGAATAAACGAGTGATATCATTATAGTCCTTATACTCTAGAATGGTCTGAATCTCTCTATTTAATCCACCCATAAAATTTGCAAGCATAGCTTCATTCTCCTCAACAATACCACATCTAATCATGCCAGTTTGTAATTCATGATAATATTCTTCTACCAAAAAATTTCCTTGTCTTAAGCGCTGTAATTTCTGAAGTAATTTACGTTGATAATATGGTGGAACCCAACGAGTACGCATAGCAGTTTTCAAAGCAGCCCAAGTAGCTGGAATAGGATATAATCTACAATGTTCGGACCACCAAACGCATGCAAAACTAGTGAAACCACAAACAGCAGCAACAACATGTCTTTCCTCGGGATGTTGTAAACATGTAAAACGTTGTTCAGTTTCAAACTCCCAAGTAAGATATATATCAGGAACATATGTACCCTCGAATGGTGGAATATTCAATTTTAGTTTAGGGAGATGGTCACGATCTCGTATCTGAGGTGGTGGTGCAGGCCTACCATTGTGATTATTTGCATGTGGACGACCTGGTGGTGGTGGTGGTGGTTGCACGTAGTTCTGAATTTGATCAACCTCATCCTCATAATCACCTGCGTAATCGTCCTCCTCCGCAGCAGCAGTAGGAGCCACAAAAGCATCAACAACAGTAGCAGCTGCACCAGAAGCATGGCCACGCTCAAGAGGAACACGGCTCGCTCGGCGGAGGGCTGTTTCACGATGTGGAGGTTGTTGTTGTTGTTGTTGTTGTTGTTGTTGTTGTTGCTGCTGCTGCAATGGTGTAGCAGAGGCAGGAAGTGGAGGTAGATGCGCAAGCACTTCAGCAAACTTGACATCAAACTTGGTGTCAATTATCTTCTCAATGTCGTCAATCCTTGCTAATGCGTTGCCAAACTGGCCATCACGTCTTCCACCTGTTGACCCAACATTTCTTGGAATTTATCATGGAGCTCCTTGTTCGTCATGTGCTCCCAGTCCAGCTCATCCGCTTGTGATCCTAGCATGGTTAGCAGCAAGAGAAAAACACAAGAATACGATCCTATAGACTACTAGGAAGTGGCTGTGGTGTTGTGGAAAGTCACAAATCCGTCAAGCGAATCTGAAATTCTTACCAGTTCTTACCAAGCAGCATGTGGTGATTGGCAACCATTGTAGTCAAAACTCTCAAAGCTTAGATAGAGCGATTACCAGGGAGAGTCAAACGCACGACGTAGATGTATGTAGAGCTGGGAAGGCTTATAATATGGTAGCAAAAAGGGTCAGCAATAATCAATTCAGAGATGCAAAGTTAAATAAACGCTCAACGACGGTACTGTGCTGGTCCTAGGCTAGACCATATTAGAGACGCGAGCCTAGAACACTAACAAAATCACGGCGTGGCACAGAAACAAGGGGAAAGCCCACTCTGAAACTTTTTTTGCTCCTTTTTTTGTGCTCCTCTTTTTTTTTGCGAAAATCACTATAATGGCGAGTGTCTCAAAACTCTTCCCAAGTAAAAGTAACAGGATAGACACGAAATTTTTTTGACTTTTTTTTGGAAAACAGGGCAGCGACGACGAAAAAATGCGACAAAAAATCACTATAATGGCGAGTGTCTCAAAACGCTCCCTGGGATCTAACAACAGGATAGGAAAAAAATATTTTCGATAATTGCGAGTGGTGGTATATGGTAGCGGTGGTAGGATATGGCAGCGGTGGTGGTATATGGCAGCAGCGATGAAGATGGTGCGGCGGCGGCGTGACAAACTGTGACAGAACTCGAAACTCTAAAGGACTAGACGCTAAGACCAGCAACTAGACACGACGATGCAACCACAAATTCAACAAAGCAAAACCCTAAAAAGATTATGCAAAGGCTGAGATTGGTTCGGATATGATGAACTATCCCTAAATTTTTTTGGCTTTTTTCGTGGACTGTAGGTATGAAGAACAGACTCCATCTAAACTACGGAAAGCTGTAAAATCTCACCGAGCAACCTGGAAATATGATACCACTTGATAGAGGCAAAGCTGTCCCGTCTTTCGATGAGATGGTGGCTATAGTTTTTGGTGGAGTAGACTTTGACGATCCGACTACGAACGTGCAAGGATGTCACGCCTTAGCAATCGCTAAACCAACTCTGAGAGGTTATTCGCCACGCCGGAGCATGATTAACCTGACCGCAAAGGTCTATTTAATGTAAGCAAACGAAGAACAAGTAAGAAACTGAAATTGCAATCTGGATATTGTGAATATAAGAGGAAAGCTTTATTAATGAAGGTGGGGTTCTGTGACGTCTTGGTCTGGTCGTTGAACACAAACAAAGTACGCGAAGTTGCAGCTATGGCTAAGTTCTAATCTAAACAAAATCCAAAGTCTAAACGACACCCTAAGGGCTGTATATATGGAGGAGTAGGGGGAATTTCGTGACCCCTTGTAGGAGGGGTCCGAAACCAACCCTAACTTTGTTTCCCCACACATACGGACTCTAAAAACAACCTATACTTATGTATTTCGAAATTATATGGGCCTGGCCCAATAAAAAGGTGACGCATCACCTATAATAGCCTCTGGACAAATTTTTTGAAGTGGCATCTTGTATATTTTATCCAAGCCTTCATGCACTCATTACAGTGGCTTCAAAGTCCTGAAATCATCACTTGAAACTCCGTTCTTGTTTCCCTTGCGCATGCCATCATCTCCATGCTTGTTCTTGCTCCAATGTTCATCCTTCTGCAAGCTAGGCCCTCCATTTGTAAGCAAAACAAATGTATCAAATTTAGGCAGCATCATATTCTCATGAACATTAGAATCACTACCAAGAAACGAAAGTACCTGGTAATTTAGTTGGCGTGCGCGAGCTCTAGTAATTGGTCCAGTAAGTATAGTAGCACGGGTTGTGGGTGTAACAATGGTATTGATGTCCTCATCGGCTGTTCTCATATTTCTGTGGGAGTGCTATTCCTAAGTGTTGCCATGTCAATTCTCTTCCATCTGAGGTGCTTCTCTTCAAGTTAATTCAATCATATTCACCAATTGCAAGACCTATCTTTGTTTAAGATGAATAAAAAGAACTCCATTGCGAACCATCTTAATTGCCTTCTTCGTTGTCCCACCCTTTTTCCTCTCGAAGATAGAAATCTCAACCAAGTGTCCTTTTATTCAACGAAACATTCGTTTCTTTTTTCCTTCCGTATTGTATCCAATGATTCCTCGTGAATATGCCCAGGAGCTACAAGTTCAACATTGTTCGTTCTTGTTTTCTTCTCTGGTGGTCTAAGTTCAAGCTCTCGTTATTGATCATATCCCTTTCTTTTATCCCATGTTGGAAATTCTTATCCAAGAATCCCATGGATATCTTGGAAGATTCGTGTTTCCATTTTAAATCCATTCAAGCTATTTCGAGGTTGCTACCTCACTCAAATTATTCAAATCTTCTAAGCATTCGTTTCAATGGTGATTTCTTTCGAGTGGGCCCTTAACCCATAGGATTTTCCTAGGATCTTACCTGGCTTTTCTATCTTTCCCGGAGTTATTTTCAAAGTTTGATGTAAGAATGAATTCTCATTAGTCAATTATCTTCTCTGAGATTTTCTTGAATTCCTTTCGTCTTAATCTAATTTTTCCTCTTGTCATTGTTCCAAAGTGTCTGAATAATTTTGGTGGTTTTCCTTGTCGTTATTCTCAACAATTGGAGATCGAAGAAGAGTTTTCCCCAAAATCTTGGTCCGTCTTGTGAAGATTCGTGGTTCAAGGTTGATGTTATCCTCTCAAATTATTTCAATCCATGAGAAGTTCTTTACAAGACCATCCCAAATACTTTTCATGAGTTATTTTTGTTTTGATTCTCTAAAGGCCCTCATTACAGAAGAAATTTTTATTCTCAACCTTTCAGCTCCCGTTCTCCAATTCTTCTGGTGCATTGTTAAGTATTCTCTAGTCAGCCTATCATCTCTTCGTTCTCTGGCATCTAAATTCCCTCAAGTATCTTCGTTCGTTTTCTGTCGGCGATTTGTTCTCTTTTCTTCATTCGTTCTCAATTCTTACGATAGTTCGTTCAAGATTCCTCTTCCTTTGTTGTTGTATCATTTCATTCGTTCTTTCCAAAAATCCTACCGGTGGTTCGTTGAAGACCTTACAAGTTTGCACCATACCTCTCCTCAATCCTTGCAAGAAGAATATGTAGTATGCCAAGTCCATTGCTTGTCAAGAATTTAATTTGATGATGGATAGATATATAATAATTCTTATTCTTGTTTCCTCATGGTGATTTAATTCCTCTTCCAGAATTTTGTTGATGATGAATAAAGTCTCGGTTCCCTTTACGTCATCTCCGAAGTCCCAAGTTTTATCCTTTATCTCATCAAGAAGCTCCATCTCTTTTCTTTATCGGTGTTGGAAGTACATCATTGCAAGGCTTCAATCTTGTTCTTTCGACCTTCACTTCCGTTCTATCACCCTTCTATTTTTCCGGAGCTCATTGATACGTCTCCAATGTATCTATAATTTTTTATTGTTCCATGCTATTATATTATCATTCTTGGATGTTTTACCTTCATTTTATAGCAAATTTACATAATTTTTTGGGACTAACGTACTGACATAGTGCCCAGGGCCAGTTGCTGTTTTTTCTTATTTTTTACTTCGCAGAATATCCATATCAAATGGGGTCCAAATGCAGCGAAACTTTTTGGAGATTATTTTCGACCAAAAGATAACCTGGGAGCCAAGGAAGTGCACGAGGGGAGGTCCATGGGGCCCACCACCCACCTGGGCGCAACAAAGGCCCCTAGCATGCCCTGATGGGTGGTAGGGCCATGGAGGTCTCCACCGCCGCCTCTCAGCTCTATAAATACTAAGATATTCCAGAAACCCTAGGGGAGCGATAGAAACACAATTCCAGCCGCCGTAAGTTCCAGAACCACAAGATCCAATCTAGAGCCCTATTCCAGCACTCTGTCGGAGCGGAACACGATCACAGAGTGGTTCATCATCCTCATTGGTGCTCCTCCGATGATGCGTGAGTAGTTCACCATAGACCTATGGGTTCGTAGGAAATAGCTAGATGGCTTCTTCTCTCTTTTTGATTCTCAATGCAATGTTCTCCTCGATGCTCTTGGAGATCTATTTGATATAATGATTTTTTGTGGTCTATTTGTTGGGATCCGATGAAGTGCGAGTTTATGATCAGATCTATCCACGAATATTATTTAAGTTTTATTCTATCTCTTATATGCATGATTGTTATAGCCTCGTATTTCTTCTGAGGATCTTTGGTTTAGTTAGGCCAACTAGATTGATTTTTCTTGCAATGGGAAGAGGTGCTTTTGTGATGGGTTCGATCTTGCGGTGTCCTCACCCAGTGACAGAAGGGGTAGCGAGGCACGCATGTATCATTGCTATTAAGGAAGAAAAGATTGGGTCTATTCCTACATGAATAGATCTTGTCTACATCATATCATCGTTCTTATTGCATTACTCCGTTTTTCCGTGAACTTAATACACTAGATGCATGCTGGATAGCGGTCGATGTGTGGAGTAATAGTAGTAGATGGAGGCAGGAGTCGGTCTACTAATCTTGGACGTGATGCCTATATACATGATCATTGCCTTGGATATGATCATAATTATTTGCTCTTCTATCAATTTCCCAACATTAATTTGTTTACCCACCGTATGCTATTTTCTCGAGAGAAGCCAGTAGTGAAATCTACAGCCCCCAGATCTATCTTTTATCATATTGTTTTCAGATCTATTATTCCAAAAAACCCAAAAATACCTTGCTGCACTTTTTCTTTACTTATTTTTTGTGTGTTTTTGCTAGATCTATTTATCCAATCTCATACAATTTAATCTATCTTTTTACCATAGAGGGATTACCAGCACACAAAGAACAAATACTTGCAACCCGACGCGCAAGAGGGGTTGTCAACCCCTCTTGCGCGTCGGGTTGCAAGTATTTGTTCTTTGTGTGCAGGTACCGTTTACATAGTGTTGCTTGGTTCTCCTACTGGATTGATAACCTTGGTTTCATAACTGAGGTAAATACTTACCGTAGCTGTGCTGCATCATCCCTTCCTCTTTGGGGAAATACCGACGTAGATTCAAGCCACGTCATTCTTCATGGACGCTCTACATGGTGGTTACTCAAAGATTTCTTTCATTCTTGAAGTTTTCTTCAAGATTCTTTCTGAAGTCAAGATCCATCAAGTTTACCCCTTAATAATAGCACTATGCTTTATTTTAGGAGTAAAACAATTCTTCATCTTGCATTCCGGAGTGCAATTCCCTCTCCCTTATATTTTGAGGTCGTGTTATATTCATTCTTGATTCATGAGGAGGCTAGAAGAGAAGTTCTCAAGAATGAGATATTTTCAACCCAACAATTTCTTCGTTCGAGTTATATTCATTCTTGATTCATGAGGAGGCTAGAAGAGAAGTTCTCAAGAATGAGATATTTTCAACCCAACAATTTCTTCGTTCGAGTTATCTTGGGTTATATTTCACCTAAAGCCTTTCTGAAGGATTGTTGCTATTTGTGGTGATTATCCATGACCCAAGCTTGCTCTTTATCATCTCCGCGAAAGAAGTTTGGCAAATCTTTGTTGCTCACAAGCAATCGATTGTTTCCGTTAGTGGTAGAATTTCACCTCAAAGATTTGAGATGTTTTCCATAAGGCTATTTGAAGCATAATTGGGTTGTTGAGTTTTCAATGACTAGTTCAAGCCTTCGTCCTAAGGATGCTCTTTCAATTCATTTGTGGTAGAAGATGTTATTTTCTTCTCCGTTCTTTTTATTCCAACTATCCAGCTCCCATTCATTTATTCCGAAGGCCTTGTGTTGTTGCTCTCTTTGGTCTATCATCCCATATTATCAAGTTCATGTCCCATTCCTTCCTTATCGTTTCAACCAGAGTTTTTTCAAATTATTCTTGTCCTTGTCTATCTCGTTTCAACCGGATTTGTTGCATATTCTATCTTATCCATTGAGTTCTTCATTCATGTCTTTGCAACCTACAAGTTTCTCATGGTGTTCCTTGTTCCTCTTTTCTACCAGAGTGCTCTCAATTTTGCTCATCTCCATTGTGTTTTCTCCTTTCTTCCAAGTTTTTTAGCCTCCAAGGTTCTTTGGTCTCATGCATTTGTCCAAGAAGCAGCTTAATTGTGCCTCTTTCTCTTCCTCTTCTCATTCTTAGATCTCAGGGCGAGATCTCTTGTAAGTGGGGGAGAGTTGTGACAGCCCGAGACCGATTCATTTTCATAATTTTTAGTTATTGCTTGCTTTATGTTTATTTTTGCATTGCATCATTTCATCATGCCATCATGTCATTAAATTTTGCAACTCAAATAAATAAATTGTATGGATCGATCCATTTAAACTGAGGGAAATGCACATGGTGTTTTCTCTTAAAACATTTATAATATCCTCCCAATATTTTAGGGAGCTAAAATGATATTCCATTTATTTGGGAATCAACTAACACACTTGCAAAAAAAATGCCTATACTACTTCAAGTTTGGCCTCCAAACTTTGCCACAAATTCCTTTATCACTTTCGCAAGCTCCACCAAAAATCATGATTTTGGACACTTCTAACTCCACATCTAGTTCTAACTCTTTTGGTTTACATTCAATTCCATTTGAATTCAGACTTTTTTTCAAATTATTGGAACCCTTATTTTCTTTTGCTTAGCCATTCCTCACCACCGAACCAGCCCGCAACACCCAGCCGCGCCCCTATTAACCCTAGCCCGATCGATCCCCATCTCCCTCAGCTCTCTCACTCCCCCGATCCCCTCTAGTCCTCCTGACGGCGCCGCCTCTACTCAAATCTCCATGCTCAATCAATCCCTCTCGATCCCCATCACGATGCCATACCCACGCGCAAGGAAAGCCACGTGCGCCCGATCCCCATGGCCTCCGTCGCCTTGCCTCGACTCCAGCGGCCCCCTTCTCCTCTCGCTAGGGCTGCTGCGCCGCCAGCACCCGACCTCCGCCCCTCGATGGGGCCACCGCCTCGGCCATCTGCTCCCCTCGCCTCGAGCCGATGGCTTGCCCAGAGCTCCGCCACCATCTGCTGCACTAGCCGCTGCCGCGCCGCCCCCTGACCTGGCCTCGGCCCCTTGTTCAGTGTTGTGCCACCGCCCACATTTCTCTTCTCTGACTGCACCCTCGCACAATGCATGGCGGACGTCTAGCAAAACTGCCACCCCGCCCTTGCTCCACTCCTAGACGGCGACCGGCAGGTCCGACACACCTCTCCTTGCATTTCTCTCTTCTCTCCTCACGACTCATCTCCACCTGGTGTTGCTTTGCCGCGCAATAGAGCTTCAACCATCCTAGAATCTCACATGGACTACCTCCTTCCCTATTCCAAACCAGCATGGTCATGGACGTTAATGTCTAATATGCAAATTTTCTTCTTGTAGACTCTGTTGGGCCTCCAAGTGCAGAGTTTTCTAGGACAACAACAAATTTCTCTCAAGTGGATGACCTAAGGTTTATCAATATGTGGGAGGTGTAGGATGAATATGTTCTCTCTCAATCAACCCTACAATCAAAATACAAAGAGTCTCTTGTGTCCCCAACACACCCAATATAGTTGTCAATTATATAGGTGCACTAGTCCGGCGAAGACATGGTGATACAAGTGTAATATGGGTGGTAGAAATAGGTTTTTATAATTTGAACAATTAAAAAACAACAAGGTAACAAGTAGCAAACAACGAGCAAAATGGTGTATCAATGCTTTGGAACAAGGCCTAGGGTTCATACTTTCACTAGCGCAATCTCTCAACAGTGCTAGCATAATTAATCATATAACCATCCCTCAATGTACGATAAAGAATCCATCCAAAGTTCCTATTTGAGAAAGTAGGATGAAAATATGTATCAACCTTTGTGCCTAGATTACCCCAATGTCACCACGGGAATCTGCAAGTTGATTACCAAAACATATATCAAGTAACTCAATAGAATACCCCATTGTCACCATGGGTATTTGCATGCAAGACATACATCAAGTGATCTCAAATCCAAAATATTCAATCCGATAACAATGAAACCTCAAAGAGCAAGATTCAATTCATCACAACAAAGATAGAGAGGGAAGAACACCATATGCTTCCACTATATTAACAAAGCTCATGGTACATCAAGAATGTGCCCTACCAAGATCACGAGAGATAGAGAGAGATCAAACACATAGCTACTAGTACGTACCCTCAGCCCCAGGGGTGAACTACTCCCTCCTTGTCATGGAGGCAACTGTCGGTGTCAAAACCGGCGGATCTCGGGTAGGGGGTCCCGAACTGTGCGTCTAGGATCGTTGGTAACAAGAGACGGGGGACACGATGTTTACCCAGGTTCGGGCCCTCTCTATGGAGGTAATACCCTACTTCCTGCTTGATTGATATTGATGAATATGAGTGTTACAAGAGTTGATCTACCACGAGATCGTAATGGCTAAACCCAGAAGTCTAGCCTATGTGAATATGGTAATGAGTATCCCTATCCGGACTACGCTCTCCGGTTTATATAGACACCGAAGAGATCTAGGGTTACATGGAGTCGGTTACATCAAAGGGAATCTTCATAGTCGGTCGCCAAGCTTGCCTTCCACGCCAAGTAGAGTCCAGTCCGGACACGGGTATAGTCTTCGGCCTTCATGACTTCACAGCCCATCAGTCCGGCCCATGGCTAACAGGCCAGACGCCCGAGGACCCCTTAGTCCAGGACTCCCTCAGTAGCCCCCGAACCAGGCTTCAACGACGAGGTGTTCGGCGCGTAGATTGTCTTCGGCATTGCAAGGCGGGTTCCTTCTCCAAGTAATATATTCGACCGTTGATCCATTATCGCTCCCCTCGGCTTCTGTGCGCTAATAACTTCGTCTTCCACGTGTCGAGCGAATGCGGAAAGTCAGGGTATTTTTGCGAATAACACCCCGTCCACACATGGCAGAACGCCTATTTAAAGATACTGGATCTTAGATCCAGGCGACACTGCGCCGAGAAAATCCCCAGAGACTGCCAGGAGAAACCATTCCATCATGGCTAGCATTCCCAGCTCCTCCTCCCGCTCCAGCCCAAAGAGAAGCGAGTGGGAGAAGTGCTCCGTGACTCATAGTCAACTAGCAAAGTTGCAAACGCAGGGATTTCTTCCTCCCGCGGATCTGGTCCCTGTCCGAGCAGGGTTGGCCTCGTTCAATGGCGTGACTCAGGCGGAGGACTTCCCGAATCCATCCGGGGGGAGCGAGTGTGCTTTGTCCCCTACCTGCTAAGAGGCGTTGGATTTCCCGTCCATCCGTTCCTCCGAGGGCTTCTGGAATATTATGGCCTCCAGCTGCACAACTTCACTCCCGCCTCTGCTCTATGCGAGTTATTTCTGGGTGTTGAAGCCCATTTCGAACTGTGGAGAAAATTGTTCTGTCTTGTCCCACGCAACCACGAGGGGTCAATATTTGAAGTGGCGGGGCCGAAGTGTGGCGCATCGCCGATACCGGATACCTGTCCGGCACACCAAGGAGGGCAGCAAAGGAATGGCCTTCCTAATGGTTCTACATCGAGGACGTTGCACTTCCCGACCCAGTTCAAAAGGGTCTCCCTGAATTTGCAAGCGTCCTGCTAAAGAAACGCCATAGTTGGCATCCCCGGAGTCTTCAAGAGGATGAGAGTGCGGAGGTTCATCAGCTCCTGGGCAAGATAAAGACGCCCGCCCAGTCCGGATTGACAATGGTTGAGGTAGTGGCGATCTCCCTAGTATGAGGGGTTCAGCCGCTTCAATATAGAGGGTTCCCGATGTGGCACTACAACGGGGAGGACGACGCCTCCCGCTGTGGTCAGAAAGGTCCGGAAACCCCTGCCGCTCTAGCCAAGATACTGGGCGAGATGTTCCAAGGGGAGGAAGAGGAATTTCTTCGCATCAATCGCAGAGATGGATATTCTATGTATAATCCTCTCAGTTGGGTAAGCCCCAATCCTTCTGCTCTACTCATTCTGCCTCCCGGATTACCTTTGATAAATTTCTAATTCGCTTATGACAGCATTGGCGGAAAATCACTGAGGGGTTTCACAGCCCCGCCCCACAGCCTGAGAACTACAACCGGGAGCTGGATCCTGGGTTCGAAGAAGATCCGGATATATTCGTGGTACTCGCGGAAGTGGTGTTTTACCAGGCGAGCTACGATGGCACGGAAGTGGCCATTATCGCCGATTACCCTGGTCTTCTTCCTGCTTCCCACGTAAGTCATCAAGAGAAAATCTCACACGCAAGAGCTTCCTCGCACTGCCTCACCCATCGCACTATCTCGTGGTCCACAGGGGAGGCGTTCGGCGCATCACGCTACTCTGGGGGCGGCTCCAAAGAGAGTGGCTCCGGCGTCGAGAAAGGCTTCCAAAAGGAAGGTCGGTGAAGACACGACCGGTCCCTCGTCAAAGAGGTAAGGATTTGAAGGTATACTTTAG
Organism: Triticum aestivum; assembly: GCF_018294505.1. Taxonomy (NCBI): domain Eukaryota; kingdom Viridiplantae; phylum Streptophyta; class Magnoliopsida; order Poales; family Poaceae; genus Triticum; species Triticum aestivum. The sequence goes on along the minus strand of NC_057802.1, from coordinate 239,861,400 downwards.
TAGTCACATCCAACAGTAACTTGTATGTTTGTTTGGTACCAGGAAAAAGGTTCGCCGGACTAAGCCCGAGGGTCCAGCCAGCCGTACTCCCAACGCCCGGGTTATAGACCCCGTTGGAGAGGCGGAAGCCGATATAGGAACAGTGCCGAACCGTCCTTTGGCCGAGGGTTCGGAGAATATGTCCGTTACCAACTCGGAAGTGGAGAGCGCCATGAATCATCGGCGCCGTAGGGCTATTTTACGAGACACGGAGTTCTCGGAAGAGGCATTCAATGCCTTCATCTCGGTTCATGCGTACATCCGCGCTGCTCGAAACGGGCTTAGTAGAGCCACAAAGCAGCATTTAACAGACGCGCGGGTAAGTTTTCTTTGTCCGAATAGGATAGCCATATGCCAGTAGCCCCCGGGACTGAAAGCAGTTGGTAAAACTGATATAAGGACCGTTGTATCACCAGGTTCTTACAGAGAAGAACAACCTGCTAACCCAAGAGCTGGAACAGTGTCGGGCGCAGCTAAATGCTGCTACCGCCGAATTGGAAAACTTCAAGAAGCTGTCCACTGGTAATGTTCCCCTCCATTGAGGAACAATAATTGTATACCAACTGTGCTAATACTGCCACTGATCGCATAATAGGGTCGCCTGATCAACTTGAAAAGAAGTTGAAGATCACCCAAGAGGGAGAAAGAGAGGCAAAAAGGCAACACGCCGCAGGTGAGCGTGTGCTGACCCGCGTCAGGGACGAGAATAACAAGCTACAGGATTCCAACACTACGTTGGGTGAAGAGTTGAAAGATGTGCGGGCCCAGCTAGCCGACTCCGTGAAGGAGAACAAGAGGCTGCGGGGCGGTATATTCAGTATGTTTCCGAACTTCTTTTTTTTAAGTAGTTCGGAGATAAATGGAACTGATATAGCTATGTTTGCATGTATATTGACGGGCCGTCCTGAAGAGGAGGTGTCCGGATCAGCAAGTGATCTGCTGCAAAGACTGTCGCAAGTTCACGAGCATGCTCGGCTGGCCATGCGGAGTGTTGCCAAGGCCTTATGGCCATCCGCCTCCCCTCCAGGAAGTATGGAGGAGCTTGTAGAGCTGTTCAAGGGAGCGCGGCGGCGTATCCGATTATGGAAGATATCGGCCTGCCGAGAGGGTGCGCGAGTGTAACGCCCACGATGCGGCTATATCTCCCACGTGTCGAGGCACGACTTAGAGGCATGACCGCATTGTGGTATTGTCGCAAAAAGGGTTATCTTCACACAATCCCATGTAATGAACAAGAAAGGGATAACGAGAGTTGGCTTACAATCGGCACTTCACACAATACATAAATAATTCATACATAATCCAAAATCCACACATAGACCGACTACGGTCAAAATCCAAATGAAAATAAGATAACCCCAAATGCTAGATCCCCGATCGTCCCAACTGGGCTCCACTACTGATCATCAGGAAAAGAAACATAGTAACGACCACGTTCCTCATCGAACTCCAACTTGAGCTCGGTTGCGTCACCTGCACTGGCATCGTCGGCACCTGCAACTGTTTTGGTAGAATCTGTGAGTCACGAGGACTCAGCAATCTCACACCCGTGAGATCAAGACTATTTAAGCTTATAGGAAAGGATGGTGTAATGAGGTGGAGCTGCAGCAGGCACTAAGCATATATGGTGGCTAACATACGCAAATGAGAGCGAGAAGAGAAGCAACGCAATGGTCGCGAAGCTAGAAATTATCAAGAAGTGATCCTGAAACTACTTACGTTCATGCATAACTCAAACCGTGTTCACTTCCTGGACTCCACCGAGAAGAGACCATCACGGCTACACACACGGTTGATGTATTTTAATTAAGTCAAGTGTCAAGTTCTCTACAACCGAACATTAACAAATTCCCATCTGCCTCATAACCGCGAGCACGGCTTTCGAAAGATAATACCCTGCAGGGGTGTCCCAACTTAGCCCATTATAAGCTCTCACGGTCAACGAAGGATAAACCTTCTCCCGACAAGATCCGATCAGTCTCGGAATCCCGGTTTACAAGACATTTCGACAATGGTAAAACAAGACCAGCAAAGCCGCCCGATGTGCTGACAAATCCCGATAGGAGCTGCACATATCTCGTTCTCAGGGCACACCGGATGAACACTACGTACAACTAGAACCAGCCCTCGAGTTTCCCCAAGGAAAATATGATTATCAGATTAAACAGAAGAATGGAAAGGAAAATGTGTTTAAACACATATTTCAATGGTATATCCTTCCCAAGGACAAGCAGAGCATGATATCTGTGACAATATATAAGGTAGAGAACCCTTTAGGTAAGGGGAGAGAAACTTCATGACATTACCCATACAGCGGTGTTTGGATAATTGAGCAAGAAACATTTAGCATTGGGCTTCAAATGTTCTTGTTGAAAACCAGAGTACCACAGACATGCTTCGAGATAGCATTGACATGGTCTTCAAGCAAAGGTTGGACTTGGATATATAGAGGATTCATCAGGAACAACTTATAGAATAAGTCTTACAATTTCCTCATGGAAGAATGGTTAACCTTGCTAAGATGGAAACTATAACAATAGGTCCTCCGGCCAGGTGTGCTAGGCAAGTCATCACCTTACCGGGCCATATAAAGACCAATGTTGTGACTCTTGGAAAATGTTCCAACCATCATATCTGACCGAGATTCAGATCTGATTGGTGTCAGGATACCTCAGACTTAGGATGCCTGAGAAGAAAAGGTGCGGCACAATTTGAAGAGATAACATTGTAAGATTCTCGGGAAATGAACTATGGAAGCGAGTTCCGAAACAAGAGTCCCTCAGTAAACCAACGAGAGGACGAGGAGGTGGCTGATGGAATCAGCGCCAATTCATCGAGATTAACAAAAGATGGACTCCCACAACTATGTGAACAAGGAGATAACATTAGCTAGATCGAATGACTTAATGATGTATGCTCGAGGAAAACATACAAAGTTAAACATTGGTTGAAATGTGCACCCGAAATATGGGCTAGGTAGTACGATCAATGTTCGAATGATGATTCATTAAGCCATAGACGTAGAATGAAACTATAGACCAATAACTTCAAAGCAATAGGGTTGCTAGAAGTTTAGAATTTACACGTCACAGACCATTTGTCGGTATTTCGTTTAGAAACAACACGGGGACCACGAAAGAATGGTGATGGTGAGAAGTATCACTGTACCAAGAATTTTTAAGAGGTGGAGTAATGCTCACGACATTCTTGACATCAAAGATGGTAATACTCCACGGTAGAACATAACATAGGTTGGATACCAGGGAAATCAAGATACAACACAAAATATGAACAAGTTTGTGTTGGGGGGAGGCAAGAATGTTGTCGATGATAACACAATTCATCGAGGGGCAAGGATGGTATTTCTCATCCAGAATTCGATAGATATCTTGGAAGAGCTCAGAATGTTGATGATGTTCACGACACATTTGTAGCGAGAATTTATGAAGAGGTAATCGATCGGCAATGACATCAAGTCAAAGGAACGATGAAGCGAAAAGTTATTGGAACCAGGGGTACGACACAAACTTGAAATCAAGCTTGCTATTCAAGGCGAAATGATATGACGAGGAAAATCGACGTAAGCTTAGCTCATCGTCGAAAGTGGTGCTCCGGGAATAAAGGCCAGGTAGCACAGTTAAAATCGGCACGATAATGATGTAGTCAATCAGGCTAGGAATGACGTGATCGGGTACAATCTCATAAGTAAAGAAGACTACTAAGAGTTGTTTAATCGCAGTGCGGACTCGATTCAGTTATCGGTGGTTTTGAGTGTTTTAAAACTCGAAGCCCGTGAAAAATTGGAATCAGTGAGAATGTAGCACTTGATGAAGAACTCATAAGAAGTTATGCAGTTCCGTGATAATCTTGAGATACCAGGGGGGTAATACTCGACGACAAATCAAAGTAGAGGTTGGACTGGGGTATTACTCTGCAGAAGACAAGTGCTTAAACTTGCACGAGAAATGGTATTTAAAGGAGAACATGGTCAGAAACCACGATCATAAATGATCGAACCACAGATACAAGATGAACTTATAACAAGGGGGGTAATTATTTTTACAAGCAGCTTCCATGATAAGTTATACATCGTGTCCATGGGCATGAACGCAAGGTTCAAGGTCGACTCCCACTTCTTCAATGTATAACCTTCCAATCACTCCTCGCTTTGGTAAAGGCATTAGTGTTGAAAGTTTTACCTGGTGAAATACCAGATGAGTATGACTCGTGAAAACTTCTGAGTTCACACATATTAAGGAAGGCATAGGTTCAACCCGTCAGGGTATCGTGGAAACATATACTACCAGCTTCAATAGTAAATACCACCAGCTCGAAAACAGAGCATGGTTGAGAAAACAGAGGATACAATTTACCAAAGGCATTATATACCCATGGAAAGGCTCACAAGGTTATTCAATAGGAAGGACACTGTCGGATAAAATCCAACAAAGGAACCGATGGTCCACAAGGGATCTGATGTGAGCATCGGTACTCAACCAGAGGAAGAAGAATGCAAGGAGATCTGATTATAGAAACAACTGACTAACTCAAAGTTCAAATGCAAAAGAATTATGATTTCCAAATCAGGGGGTTAGAAGCAACGCTCTGATCAAGGATGGATAAGTTGAGTAGGCTTAGGGGTACAATCGATGGCAATTTGATAGGTCGAGATCCAGCTCACGTTTAAAATGAGGTCTGAGCCGGAAGGATGAATTCTAGGATATGATTGAGGATTGCGAGCATTCGCAACAAATTGAATCAACGGACTCAAAATGATAATGACAAAAGATGCCAATAAGATTAAAGACTTATGGGATTAACCATAATGCTAGTAAGCAAGAATTTCAAGAGCAACAGGCTCCTGAAGATTTTCGGAAGATCGAATGATATTTTGAACACTTTTGTGAAATACTTGAATCAACTGGGGATGAGCGGATATTCGGTAAGTGCGAGGATTATCCGTAGGGGTATTCAGGTGACAATGAACAGCAAGGTAGTAAGCTCAAAGGATTCTCGGAACAACAGAGAGAATTTTGGGGTATCTTGTAATAACAAGATCATCTGGGAAACATTGTATGAATGGCGAGTATACGTGGTTATTCATAGGAGTTTATCGATGAAAGGGAATTGCAAAAGCGATGAACACAAGTTCTCGGGTTATCAGCGGAGAGTATCTTCAGGGTCTTCACGTGCAGCAGACGATCATCAGTAATAAGGGGCTCTCCGGGTGAAAGTGATAACGAGATCCTAATGTTAGATTTAGCAAAATTCATTTAACCCGAATAGGAGAGAGATCAAAGTCCCAGAGTAAAGGTCGAGGAGTAAAAGATCTTAGTACCACCCAATGGCGACGTGGGCCCGTAAGCCACACAGCCATGTTAGTAAAAGTTTTTGAAATGTCTAGACTCGACTTCGGCCAAGGAGTGTGGAAGGGGGATTCCTACAGGCAGTCGGCTCTGATACCAACTTGTGACGCCCCCGATTTGACCGTACACTAATCATGCACGCAAATGTGTACGATCTAGACCAGGGACTCACGGGAAGATATCACAGCACAACTCTAAAACATAAATAAGTCATACAAGCATCATAATACAAGCCAGGGGCCTCGAGGGCTCGAATACAAGTGCTCGATCACAGACGAGTCAGCGGAAGCAACAATATCTGAGTACAGACATAAGTTAAACAAGTTTGCCTTAAGAAGGTTAGCACAAAAGTAGCAACGATCGAAAAGGCAAGGCCTCCTGCCTGGGACCTCCTAACTACTCCTTGAAGCCGAACTCCATGTAGAATCATCCTCGGGACCTCTAGCTCCTGGACTCCAGAATCTGGTTGCGACACCCAGGTATAGATAGGGGAAAAGAGGGAGAAAAGCAACCGTGAGTACTCATCCAAAGTACTCGCAAGCAAGGAGCTACACTACATATGCATGGGTATATGTGTAAAGGGTCATATCGGTGGACTGAACTGCAGAATGCCAGAATAAGAGGGGGGATAGCTAATCTTGTCGAAGACTACGCTTCTGGCAGCCTCCATCTTGTAGCATGTAGAAGAGAGTAGATTGAAGTCCTCCAAGTAGCATCGTATAGCATAATCCTACCCGGCGATCCCCTCCTCGTCGCCCCGTTAGAGAGCGATCACCGGGTTGTATCTGGCACTTGGAAGGGTGTATTTTATTAAGTATCCGGTTCTAGTTGTCATAAGGTCAAGGTACAACTCCGGGTCGTCCTTTTACCGAGGGACACGGCTATTCGAATAGATAAACTTCCCTGCAGGGGTGCACCACATAACCTAACACGCTTGATCCCATTTGGCCGGACACACTTTTCTGGGTCATGCCCGGCCTCGTAAGATCAACACGTCGCAGCCCCACCTAGGCTCAACAGAGAGGTCAGCACGCCAGTCTAACCCTATGCGCGCAGGGGTCTGGGCCCATCGCCCTATGCACACCTGCACGTTGCGTACGCGGCCGGAAGCAGACCTAGCCCCCTTAATACAAGCGCGAGCTTACGGTCCAATGCGGCGCGCGCAACTCAGTCGCTGACGTCAAAAGAGCTTCGGCTGATACCATGACGCCGGGATACCCATAACTACTCCCGCGTAGATGGTTAGTGCGTATAGACCAAATGGCCAGACTCAGATCAAATACCAAGATCTCGTTAAGCGTGTTAAGTATCCGCGAACGCCGACCAGGGCCAGGCCCACCTCTCTCCTAGGTGGTCTCAACCTGCCCTGTCGCTCCGCCACAAAGTAACAGTCGGGGGCCGTCAGGAACCCAGGCCCACCTCTACCGGGATGGAGCCACCTGTCCTTTCAGCCCCCTCATCAGAATCACTTGCGGGTACTCCTCGAGCCGACCCGACTTTAGTCACCACATGTGTCATGTATATAATGTATATAGTATATACCCGTGATCACCTCCCGAAGTGATCACGGCCCAGTAGTATAGCATGGCAGACGGACAAGAGTGTAGGGCCACTGATGGAACACTAGCATCCTATACTAAGCAGTAGGATAGCAGGTAAGGGTAACAACTGTAGCAACAATGATAGGCTATGCATCAGAATAGGATTAACCGAAAGCAGTAACATGCTACACTACTCTAATGCAAGCAGTATAGAGAAGAATAGGCGATATCTGGTGATCAAGGGGGGGCTTGCCTGGTTGCTCTGACAAGGAGGGGGTTGTCGTCGACGTAGTCGATCACAGGGGCAGCATCGGTCTCGGGGTCTACTGGAGAGAAGAGGGGGAAGAAACAGTAAATATAAAGCAAACATAGCAACACAAAGCATAACGTGGTAATATGACGTGTCGGGTGTGACCTAACGTATGTCTACACGAATAGGTGAAGGGGGAAATTCAACCGGGAATGTTTTCCCCGTTCCGGACTTGTGCCAGACAGATGACCGGAGGGGGAAAGTTCCATGTTCAGCATGCTAGAGGCATGTGACAATTGAACGGACCGCGTATTCGGATTCGTTGGATTTTTCTGAGCAACTTTCATGTAGAAAACATTTCCATCCGAGTTACGGTTTAAAAGATATGAATTTTCAAAGATTATTTGAATTTCTAGAATTATTTGAATTTAGCAAAAATGAATTATGACGTCAGCATGAGGTAACGCTGACGTCAGCAGGTCAACAGGTCGGCTGACCAGTCAAACCAGACAGGTGGGTCCAGTGGGACCCACATGTCATTGACAGGGCACTAACAGAGTTTTATAACTAACTTAAACAAGGTTATTAGCAGGTAGGCCCCACCTGTCAGTGCCTATTTAGATTAATTAATTAGTTTTATTTATAAAAACATTTTATTTAGTTTACTTACGCGGCGGGGCCCGCATGTCAGCGTCACAGAGACGCCTAGTCAGCACGTTGACTGGGTCAACCCAGTCAACGGGGCCCGCTAGCAGTGACCCCGGGGTGGCCCCAGGTGTGCCATGTCAGCGGCGGCCGGCGGCACGTCGCCGGTGACGCCAAACACGGTGGAGGGCTTCGGACCTCGTCGGATTTCGCCTACGGGCAACCGTTTCGCGCGCGCGAGGGCGCGTTCGAACGAGCGGAGCAACGCGCGTCGAACAGCGGTGGTGGCGTCGCCGGAGTTGGCTGGAATCGGCGCCGGCGTCGAGGCCAGCGGCGGAGCGGCTTCGGCCGAAGACGGAAACGGGGAGGCAGCACGCTATTGAGCAAAAGAGGAGGCTGGGGAGGATCTACGTGGTGCGGCGAGTCCAATGGGTACGAGCCCGTGACCAAACCGTCACCGGAGACGCGTCGGCGACGAGCTCCGCGGCGATGCGTTCGGCCTCGTTGTGAGAGCTAGCAAGGGTTCGCGCGAGAGCAAACGGAGAAGGGTAGGAGGTAGAGGGGCTCACCGCGCGGCACACGGAGGCCGGTGAGAGGCTTAGTAGCAGCAGCAGTCGCCGGAGTCGAAGAAGACGGCGGCGACCCGAGGAAGAAGGCGACGGCGTTGGGGGGTGATGTAGGGGGTCCCGGCTCGAGCAGGTGGTCGGGGAGGAAGTAGCGAGGGCCGGAGAACCGATTTGTCATGGGGACGAGGCGAGGTGGCGACGGTGGCCGCAGCTAGGACGGGGCCATGGCGACGGGCGCGCTCGGGATCGAGCGAGAGGAGAGGGGAGAGGTGGATCTGGGAGGAGGGGAGGCGCAGAGGCGAGCGAGAGGGGGCAAGTGGGCGAGCGGGGAGAGAGCCCGAGGCGCCAGGGGGTGGAGTCCTTATCCACCGAGGCGCCGACGGCGAGGTGGGTTCGGCGGGGACACGACTTGGGCGCGCACGGGGTCGGGTGAACAGAGAAGACGACCGGGGAGGAAGATGGGCTGGGCCTGGTCGGGTGGGCCGAGGCCTATTCCCTTTTTTTGTTTTCTCTTGATTTGCTTTTCCTTTTCTATTTTTCTTTTATTCCTTTACTGTTTTCTTTTAGTTACATTTTATTTTAATTTTGTAAAATGCCAAATGAGCACCTAAATTAGTATTACTAATTAGTCCACTGCCACAATTAACTTGGCACCTTAAAATAAAATATTTGGTAATTGTTGAGTATTTAAAGTATTTAAATAATAGTTTTGCTACTGTTTTATTACCATTTGAATATTTGAACATTTTATAAAAGTGTGGTTCTCCATCATAATTATCTACGCATTATTTGGCACAACCCGAACATTTTAGTTTTAAAGTTTGAAAACTTTTGTTGTTTGCCTTTTATTCAATTTTGAATTTGAATTGGTTTTTGAACTAACGAAAGGGATTAACTACAGTGTCAGAGGTGACGTGGCATCAATAGCAGGGAATTACTGTAGTCTAATTATCCGGGCGTCACATAGGTAGCGCAGCATAGCAATAGAACAAAAAACTAGCAAAGCAAAGATAGAAGTCATTTCGAGGGTATGGTCATCTTGCCTGCAAGGTTCTCAGAGTTGTCGAAAGCTTGATCCTCGTAAGCGTACTCAACAGGTTCCTCGTTCACGAACTCGTCTCCCGGCTCTACCCACAGCAAGAACACACGCAAAAGAACCACAATCAATCACGGGAAATGCACAAGCAACATGATGCAAACCCGCCGGCGCCGCCGCCCGCGGCCCGCTCGGCCCGCGCGCGGCCCCCCGAGCCCGTCTCCTCCGCCCGCCGCCCCGTCCTCCTCCTCCAGCGCGCCCGCACGCCGCCCTCGTCCTCCCGCCGGCGAGCGCCGCCCGAGCGCCTCCGCCTCCGCCGGCGCCACCCGAGTTCGCCGCCTCCCGCCGTCCTCCGCAGGTCGCCGCGGCCGCCCGCGCCCGAGCGCGCCCGGCGCCCCTCCGCCCGCGCCGCCGCCTTCCTCGCCGACGTCCGGCCGCCTGCCGAGCTCCTCCGCCGCGCCTGGCCCTCTTCTTCTCCGGCGCCGAGCTCCGGCCGCCTCCTCTCCCGCGCCGATCCGCACCGAACCCTAGATCTCGCAGGTTGACTTTCCCCTCTCCCCGTTTTTCTCCAAGTCCCGATATGTTTGCAATAAGTGGCTCTGTTCATCGCATCATAACTCCATGCATACTGCTCCGTTTCTTGCGTGTAATATGTCGAACTATTCGTCTCGAGATGCTCTTCATTTTATTCCATTGTACCATGCTCGTTTGAGTCCATATTGATGCCTAAATCTCTGATGCAAGAGTGCTATATGATGTTTTCTGCTGTTACTTATCAGAACTTGGTGTTTTGTTATTTTTGTTGCATTTATTGTGTGCATCTTATGGGCATGAGCTCTACAGATGTTTTGATCTATGCCATGCCATCTTTACAGAGGTGTATGCCATGTATTTTTGTGATCTATGTGGTGACTAGCACAAGCATGCAAACTAGGCTTCGTGATGTTTCTGTTTTCAGGAACTTAGGATTTTCACTGTCTGTTACTGCTGTTATTTTGTTGCCATGTATCCATGTGCCTACAGAGAGATCCATGCTTCTTTTGGGCATGTTAAGTAAGGGTGTTTTGTAGATATAGTTGTGCTCTATCCAGCCATGCCCCTGTTTGCAATTATGAGTGCCATAGTATGTCTTAATCTTGCTCTACTTTTGCTATAAAATGTTCCTGGCAGATTGTTAACATGATATTCAATTTTGCCAAGGTTGTTGTAGTTGATCTTTTCATGCTATGAACTTGCTCTTGCCATGGTTGGCTTCATAAACATGCCAACTTGCTGTAGGTATGCTTGTTTTGTCATGCATTGCTTTGTGGTGAGTGAATCAAGCTCACCAAGGTGCCTTCATAATTCTGTTAATGCCATGCTCTGTTTTTCTGCTAAGTCTGAAACCTGTTAACGAAACTTGCTATGTTTACATGAGTGCAATCATATCTTGTGATCCTTTTTGGCTCATGGTCAGTAAGGGACGTTTGTTCTATGCATTTAGTAGATTCATGCTATGCCTTGTTTTTCTATGTTAAGTTTCTGTAGCATGTTGATTGCTTGCTCTGAACATTGCTACCTGATGCTGTTTCAGCCATGTTCAGTATTTTCACCAAGTCTGTGAAACTGATATCTTTTGCACTTTTGCCATGTTTGTTTGAACCTGTTATGGTGTGATCTAGCCGTAGCTCAGTGCTCATCTTTTGTCAAGCATCTTCTGTAGATTACTGCCATATGCTTTGTTGCTATGTTGGGGTGCTGTAGCATAGTTACTTGATGTATTCTAAGTGCTATCATGCTGTTAATCGCAGAATCGTGTCATTCTTGTTTTGCTTGCCATTTGCAAACCGTGCATCCGTTTCCGGTGATCTTTATATCGATTTCGACCGAAATCATCTCATCTTTCCAGTGGCATACTTGCTTTGCCAAGTTACTACCTTGTTCATCCTTTTTCTTCCGGAGTACGCATATGCATCGTATATCATATCTCGCATATCATGCATGTTTTGCATCATGCTGCTTGTGCATTTCCCGTGATTGATTGTGGTTCTTTTGCGTGTGTTCTTGCTGTGGGTAGAGCCGGGAGACGAGTTCGTGAACGAGGAACCTTTTGAGTACGCTTACGAGGATCAAGCTTTCGACAACTCTGAGAACCTTGCAGGCAAGATGACCATACCCTCGAAATCACTTCTATCTTTGCTTTGCTAGTTGTTCGTTCTATTGCTATGCTGCGCTACCTACCACTTGCTATATCATGCCTCCCATATTGCCATGCCAAGCCTCTAACCATCCTTTCCTAGCAAACCGTTGTTTGGCTAAGTTACCGCTTTTGCTCAGCCCTTCTTATAGCGTTGCTAGTTGCAGGTGAAGTTGAAGTTGGTTCCATGTTGGAACATGGATATTTTGGAATATCACAATATCTCTTATTTAATTAATGCATCTATATATTTGGTAAAGGGTGGAAGGCTCGGCCTTATGCCTGGTGTTTTGTTCCACTCTTGCCGCCCTAGTTTCCGTCATACCGGTATTATGTTCCTTGAGTTTGCGTTCCTTACGCGGTTGGGTGATTTATGGGACCCCCTTGACAGTTCGCCTTGAATAAAACTCCTCCAGCAAGGCCCAACCTTGGTTTTACCATTTGCCACCTAAGCCTTTTTCCCTCGGGTTTTCGCGAGCCCGGGGGTCATCTTTATTTAAACCCCTGGGCCAGTGTTCCTCTGAGTGCTGGTGCAAACTAGAGCCACTTGCAGCGCCACCTTGGGGAAACTCGAGGGCTGGTTCTAGTTGTACGTAGTGTTCATCCGGTGTGCCCTAAGAACGAGATATGTGCAGCTCCTATCGGGATTTGTCGGCACATCGGGCGGCTTTGCTGGTCTTGTTTTACCATTGTCGAAATGTCTTCTAAACCGGGATTCCGAGACTGATCGGATCTTTCCGGGAGAAGGCTTATCCTTCGTTGACCGTTAGAGCTTATAATGGGCTAAGTTGGGACACCCCTGCAGGGTATTATCTTTCGAAAGCCGTGCCCGCGGTTATGAGGCAGATGGGAATTTGTTAATGTCCGGTTGTAGAGAACTTGACACTTGACTTAATTAAAATACATCAACCGTGTGTGTAGCCGTGATGGTCTCTTCTCGGCGGAGTCCAGGAAGTGAACACGGTTTGAGTTATGCATGAACGTAAGTAGTTTCAGGATCACTTCTTGATCATTTCTAGCTTCGCGACCGTTGCGTTGCTTCTCTTCTCGCTCTCAATTGCGTATGTTAGCCACCATATATGCTTAGTGCCTGCTGCAGCTCCACCTCATTACACCATCCTTTCCTATAAGCTTAAATAGTCTTGATCTCGCAGGTGTGAGATTGCTGAGTCCTCGTGACTCACAGATTCTACCAAAACAGTTGCAGGTGCCGACGATGTGCAGGTGACGCAACCGAGCTCAAGTGGGAGTTCGACGAGGAACGTGGTCGTTACTATGTTTCTTTTCCTGATGATCAGTAGTGGAGCCCAGTTGGGACGATCAGGGATCTAGCATTTGGGGTTATCTTATTTTCATTTGGATTTTGACCGTAGTCGGTCTATGTGTGGATTTTGGATGATGTATGAATTATTTATGTATTGTGTGAAGTGGCGATTGTAAGCCAACTCTCGTTATCCCTTTCTTGTTCATTACATGGGATTGTGTGAAGATAACCCTTTTTGCGACAATACCACAATGCGGTTATGCCTCTAAGTCGTGCCTCGACACGTGGGAGATATAGCCGCATCGTGGGCGTTACAGCGAGAGGCCTGGGCCATGGTGAAAACGCGATACCAAGCTGAATCCTAATCACATGGCCCGGGTTGGACCGTTAGGGCCAAATGGGGAAGAAATTCCCGTTAGTTTAGTATATGACCAAGTAGAGGTGGCCGCTAAATATTCCCAACAGGATTGTAAGTTAGACTGCCTGTTAGATGGTATAGAGGAGGAAGTGTTTGAGTCCAAGTGACTATGTACTTTCCTCACCATGTGTAATTCTAGCTAAATTGTATATCATTTGTCATGGCAGACCTTTTCGCTTCAACCTCCGGACCCGAAGGTGCGGAGTGTTTCCGAATACCGCCACGGCCGAATAGGCCGGGGTATGCGTGGAAAACTAAGCGTAGGGGTCATAGTTGCTTCAACAGACAAGTTGCATCTGGCTAGTTATGTTATACATTGAGATTGTAAGAAACATCTTCCAGGGAGAATAGTTCCGTTAAGGGTTCCTTTCCCTGGGTGTGCATGCATTAGTAGACATGTCCGAATTGCGATGTGAAAATCACAGTGTGTATAGCTTCTGGGGGGTTCACAATAGAGTGAGTGCTAAAAACATTTTTCATCCACCGACCGAATATTCCCTTAAGAACGCTAGCTTTCGGCTTCACCCAGTCTGAGGTACACATCCGGATGACCCGGCAGTAACAATCGCATAGGTGCTCCCTTTACCACCTAGCCGAACAATCGGGAACGTAGGGGTAAGCACAGGAGCCAGGCAACCCAGCTTGGCCAAAATTTAAGTCATATCGATGCATATAATGGTGAAGAAAAGACATACGGGAAAAACGCATATGTGTGATGAGCTTGACGCTCGGAAAATAATATTAACAAGCTTCTGTTAATGAAGCCCCCAGGTATAATGGGCGTACATATGTAAAGATGTGTGCATCAGCAGTGTTCGGTCAAGCCGAATGAGAGCTTTAAAGCGAAAAAAATGTGTAAAAGAGAGAAAAAGTAATGGAAACTATAGGAGAGAAGGAGACTAACAAAGAGTTCGGTGCTAGGCATAGAACCTTCGGAGTCTGGCCGCGTTCCAGGGGTTCGGCTCTAGGCGATTGTTTGGTGCGTCACGAAGACGGTACGCTCCTCCGGTAAGAACTTCGTCAATTATGAAGGGACCCTCCCATTTGGGCTTGAGTTTGTCCTTTTTCTTCTCCGGCAAGCGTAGAACGAGTTCGCCAACATTGTAAGTCTTGGCCTGTACTTCTCTGCTTTGATATCTTCGAGCCTGCTGTTGATAAAATGCTGAACGAGCTTTGGCGATGTCACGCTCCTCCTCCAGGGCGTCTAGGCTGTCCTGCCGATCCAACTCGGCCTCTTTCTCTTCGTACATACGCACTCGAGGTGAGTCATGTATAATATCGCAGGGCAATACAGCCTCTGCACCATACACCATGAAGAAAGGTGTGTATCCGGTAGTACGGTTGGGCGTGGTCCGCAGCCCCCAGAGAACGGAGTCGAGCTCCTCGACCCAATGTTTGTCTGATTCTTTCAAAGACCGCACTAGCCTGGGTTTGATGCCACTCATAATAAGACCATTGGCTCGCTCGACTTGACCGTTTCTTTGCGGGTGGTAGATAGAGGCGTAATCGAGCTTAATGCCTAGATTAGCACACCAGGTTTTCACCTCATCGGCTGTGAAATTGGAACCGTTATCAGTGATGATGTTGTGCGGGACACCATAACGGTGCACCACATCGGATATAAATGCAATCACCGGTCCAGACTCGGCCGTTTTAACTGGTCTAGCCTCTATCCACTTGGTGAATTTGTCCACCATGACTAGCAGATATTGTTTCTTATGGCTTCCCCCTTTAAGGGGTCCAACCATGTCCAAGCCCCAGACCGCAAAGGGCCATGTAATGGGGATTGTTTGTAGGGCGGTTGGGGGCATATGGCTTTGGTTGGCGAAGAGTTGGCATCCAACGCAGCGCTGGACGAGGTCCTGTGCGTCTGCCCGGGCCGTAGGCCAATAAAATCCTGTCCGAAAGGCCTTGCTGATAAGTGCCCGGGCTGCGGCGTGGTGCCCACTGAGACCGGCATGAATTTCTGCCAAGAGTTGCCGCCCCTCCTCCTCGGAGATACACCTTTGAAGGACTCTGGTAGTGCTTTTCTTGTAGAGCTCTCCTTCGTGAACTTTATAGGCCTTCGAACACCGAACAATGCGGCGAGCCTCGTTCTGATCTTCTGGGAGCTCCTTCCTATTAAAGTAGGCCAAGAATGGTTCGGTCCACGGGGCAATTGATATCATCGGGGGCTCAGCCATGATGAGGTGGGCCGATGGTATTATTTCGGTGGCTGAGCCCCCGATGATATCAGCGTGTTCGCTATTTATGTTTGTGCTCGGAACGGGACTGTCTTCCCCTTGCCACACCATGGATGGCTTAAAGAGCCTTTCGAGGAAGATGTTAGGTGGGACGGGGTCGCGCTTAGCGCCGATGCGAGCAAGGACGTCTGCCGCCTGATTACTTTCGCGGGCGACGTGATGAAATTCGAGCCCCTCGAACCGAGCCGACATCTTTAAGACGACATAGCGATAAGCTGCCATCTTTGGATCTTTGGCATCAAAGTCTCCATTAATTTGGGATATTGCGAGGTTTGAGTCCCTGTGCACCTCCAGGCGTTGTATGCCCATTGATACGGCCATCCGAAGGCCATGTAGCAAGGCCTCGTATTCGGCTGCGTTGTTGGAGTCTGTGTATAATATTTGGAGTACGTACTGGAGGATATCTCCTGTGGGGGACGTTAATACGACGCCCGCCCCTAGCCCTGCCAACATTTTGGAGCCGTAAAAATGCATAACCCAATTGGAATACGCGCCGTACTCTTTAGGTAGTTCGGCCTCTGTCCATTCGGCGACGAAGTCAGCCAGTACCTGGGATTTGATGGCTCGACGTGGTTTGTACGTGATGTCGAATGGCAGGAGCTCAATGGCCCATTTGGCAATCCGGCCCGTTGCATCCCGGTTATTGATTATATCATTGAGGGGCACTTCGAAAGCCACCGTGATCGAGCACTCCTGAAAGTAGTGTCGCAATTTTCAAGATGCCATGAAGACTGCATATGCTATCTTTTGATAGTGAGGGTACCGGGATTTGCATGGTGTGAGGACGGTGGATACGTAGTATACCGGCTTTTGGAGCGGAAATTTGTGTCCGTCCTGTTCTCGCTCGACGACGAGTACGGTGCTCACCACCTGGTGTGTTGCCGATATATATAGGAGCATTGGTTCGCCGACGTTTGGCGCGGCCAGGATTGGGTTGCTTGCCAAAAGGGCTTTTATTTCTTCCAGTCCGGCTGTCGCCGCGTTTGTCCACTCGAAGTTATCGGTGCGCCGTAGAAGGCGATAAAGGGGCAGCGCCTTTTCCCCCAACCTGGAGATAAAGCGGCTTAAAGCTGCCACGCACCCGGCGAGTTTTTGGACCTGTTTGAGTTCGGTTGGCATGGCCAATTGCGACAGAGCTCAGATTTTGGCTAGATTTGCTTCAATTCCTCTATTGGAAACGATGAAGCCCAGTAGTTTACCGGCGGGGACGCCAAAGACGCACTTTTGCGGGTTAAGCTTGATGTCGTATGTGCGGAGGTTGTCCAATGTGAGACGCAAGTCGTCTATTAGTGTTTCAACGTGTCTAGTTTTGATGACGACGTCGTCCACGTAGGCCTCCACTGCCTTGCGATCTGTTTCTCGAGGCATGTTTGGATCATGCGCTGGTAGGTGGCGCCGGCGTTCTTGAGCCCGAAAGGCATGGTGTTGAAGCAAAACGGCCCGTATGGCATAATGAATGCTGTTGCGGCTTGATCGGACTCCTTCATTTTGATTTGATGGTATCCGGAATATGCATCAAGGAAGCACAGCGAGTCGTGTCCTGCGGTAGAGTCAATGATTTGATCAATGCGGGGAAGGGGGAAGGGATCCTTAGGGCAAGCCTTGTTAAGGTCTTTGAAGTCGACGCATAGGCGCCAGGATTTATCCTTCTTTGGTACCATTACCAAGTTTGCCAGCCAGTCCGGATGTTTAATATCTTTGATGAATCCGGCCTCGATGAGTTTGGCTAGCTCCTCCCCCATAGCTTGTCGTTTGGGTTCGGAAAATCGTCGCAGTGTTTGCTTGACCGGCTTATATCCCTTTAGTAAGTTGAGGCTGTGTTCGGCCAACCCGCGCGGGATTCCTGGCATATCTGAGGGGTGCTAGGCGAATATATCCCAGTTTTCGCGCAAGAAGTCTCGCAGTGCGGCGTCGACTGTGGGGCTGAGTTGCGCTCCGATGGAGGCTGTCTTCTTCGGGTCTGTTGGATGGACCTGAAATTTGACCGTTTCTTCTGCTGGCTTGAAGGAAGTAGATTTGGGTCGTTTGTCCAGGATAACATCGTCTCTATCCACGGTGGAGCGTAGTGCGATTAGTTCTTCAGCCGCAAGGGCCTTAGATAATGACTCGAGGGCCAAGGATGCGGTTTTGTTCTCGGCGCGGAGTGCTATATCCGGATCGCTAATGAGGGTGATTATTCCATTAGGCCCGGGCATTTTTAGCTTCATATACCCATAATGAGGTATGGCTTGAAAGCGCATGAAGGCCTCTCGCCCTAACAGGGCGTGGTATCCACTGTTGAAAGGGGCCACCTGGAAAGTTATTTCTTCGGACCGATAATTCTCCAGTGTGCCGAATACCACATCAAGTGTAATTTTTCCCACACACCGCGCTTCCCGGCTGGGAATGGTACCTCGAAAGGTTGTGCTACTTTTCTCAATGCGGCTCCTGTCTATTTCCATCTTGTGGAGCGTGTCCTCGTAAATGAGGTTTAGTCCGCTGCCGCCGTCCATGAGGACTTTTGTAAGTCGAAAACCGTCCACGATGGGCCTGAGGACTAGTGCAGCTGGCACTCGGACTGTTCTGTATTTAGGTTCGTCACTGGCGTTAAAGGTTATGGCCGTGTCGTTCCAGGGGTCAATTGCGGGGACCTGGCAAACTTCGGCGAGATTGCAGTGCCTTTTTACGCTTATTGTTTGAAGCGAATGTCTCGAAGACTGTCAATACTCTATTGTCGTCGTTTGCTGGAGGGTGCTGTTCTGGGGTGTCCTTGATAAGGATGTCCTCGCCGCTCTTGGCTACCTGCCGAAGTATCCAACATGCTCTAAGGCTGTGGGTTTGCCACGGTATCCGGCCTCGTGTGTATTTTGCATGGGCCATTGAGCCATCCCTCCAGAACGGTGCCGTGCAGCGTAATGGGTTTATGTTTTTTGACTGTTCGGCTGGGCGTGCCACGGGGGTGTGTCCTCTTCGCCTGTAGGATGAGTAGGGTTGGGACCGACGGTTCCCAGCGAGCTGCCTGAGTTTTCCAGGCGCTTTCCATCACGCTGTACTTTTGTACGATAGTTGCTAAGTCAGTGAACTTTAGTATGCGGTGGCAATTGATGTCATTGAGGATACCTTCGTCCGTGCAATTGTTGCAGAATGCTGCTATCGCGTCTTCGTCGCAGCAATCTTTTACCTTATTTTTGACAAGGAGGAATCTGGCCTAGAAGTGGTGGACCGTTTCCTGAGACTGTTGTTTGATGCTCATGAGAGCGTCTATGTCTGGGTGGGTGGGTGGAACGAAATCCGAACCCTGACCCGATTTTGGATCCGGAGTTTGAAGATCTACCGGACCTAGCAGTTTGGGCTCCGGGATATCGATTGATTTTTTAGGCTCATCGTCCGACTCCATGTTCGGAGGACGGGGCATGCCTTTCCGCCGGAGAATATCCGGCCCTTCAAGGTCAGAGATCCGAACATAGTTCGTCTTCAATATAGTAGAAGAGTTGCTCCGCTCCTCGACTACCGCTACCTGGTGGGTGATCGGCGGAGTTTTAATTTCTCTCTGGTCGGGTTTAAGCCCAACCCGATCGTAGTCTATAGCGACCCCCAAGGCGGTCATGTGATCCAGGAGTTCGTTCAACGACGATAACTCCGTTGGATTCATCCGGGCAGAGTATTCGGGATCAACGCGGAGGCGATTTTCGATGACTTGAGAGGTCATCGTCGGCTTAAGGGCCGACCCCGGCGGTCATGACGAAGCCGCCCGGCCAGAGGGTTTGGCTTGGGGCCAGGGCTCCTCCGGAGATGATATTACCCTTGAGAACAAGGCGAGCCATCAATCCTCTTGGAGACGGCACAGTGCAACTCTCCATGAAAGCACCAATGTCGGTGTCAAAACCGGCGGATCTCGGGTAGGGGGTCCCGAACTGTGCGTCTAGGATCGTTGGTAACAGGAGACGGGGGACACGATGTTTACCCAGGTTCGGGCCCTCTCTATGGAGTTAATACCCTACTTTCTGCTTGATTGATCTTGATGAATATGAGTGTTACAAGAGTTGATCTACCACGAGATCGTAATGGCTAAACCCTAGAAGTCTAGCCTATGTGAATATGGTAATGAGTATCCCTATCCGGACTACGCTCTCCGGTTTATATAGACACCGAAGAGATCTAGGGTTACATGGAGTCGGTTACATCTAAGGGAATCTTCATAGTCGGTCGCCAAGCTTGCCTTCCACGCCAAGTAGAGTCCAGTCCGGACACGGGTATAGTCTTCGGCCTTCATATCTTCACAACCCATCAGTCCGGCCCATGGCTAACAGGCCGGACGCCCGAGGACCCCTTAGTCTAGGACTCCCTCGGCAACAAGGATGACGAAGATGGCCTCTGGTGATGACTTCCCCACTCCGACAAGGGGCCAGAACAGAGCCGGATGAGATCACTTTGGAACAGAGGCTTGCGGCGGCGGAATAACTCATCTAGGTTAACTTTTGGCGGTTTCCCAATTTAGAAGAATTTTCATCATTGGTTTCACGCCAACAGGAGTTACAAGGGGCCCACAAGCTCGCATGGCCCTCTCGGCCCCACAGGGTGCGCCATGTGAGCTTGTGGCCTCCTTGTGGGTCTTCTGGTCCTCCCTTGAATCTTCGGGGGTCTCTTCTTGTCCATAAAAAACCACTGTAAATTTTTATCGTGTTTGGACTTTGTTTGGTATGGATTTTATGGAAAACCAAAATTATGTAGAAAACAACTGGCACTGGGCACTAGTTTAATAGGTTAGTTCATGAAAATCGTATAAACACCAAAAACATATAAAATGGTTATAAACCTAGTGCCCAGTGCCATATCAGCATCCCCAAGCTTAATTCATGCTCGTCCTCGAGTAGGTAAATGGTAATAAAAGAAATAATTTATGAAGTGTGACGCTAGCATAGTGCATAAGTTTGGTCAATGATAATTTCAATCACTTTCCTAGCATCATAAACAACAACTCTTTCTCATAAAAATCATCATGATAAGGTAGCAATCAATTGACATGTTATGGTTCAAACAATATATTCTCTTGCAGCTTAACAACCTATGTTCTTAGTCACCAAACAATTACAATTCAACTTATTTTCAGAAAAGTCTAAGTAAGAGTCCCACATACTTAATTATTATATAGTCTTCTATGATTGCTAGTACTCAAAGCAAATTTTTAGAACAAATAGCATCCATCGAACATAGAGGAGGATAGGGGCTTAATGTTTGGCCTCCGAACTAACTTACCGTAGAGATAATATCAACAATAATAACTCATGATCAAATATATCTGACTAGATATATGTGCTTGGATCTTTCCCCACCACATGATACTTGCTAGTGGAGAATAACTGAGGTTGGAATAAGAAGTTGACTCAACATGAAAAGTAAATAGATAGGCCCTTCACAGAGGGAAGCGTGGATTTGTTAATGCGCTAGAGCTCATTACTTAAAACAGAGATAATTTCATTTGAGAGGTGTACTTTTCCAATCAACAGTTTAATGATAAAGTTTTCAATATCTTCCATGCTAAATACATTAATGATGGTTCTCATAATGAAAAAGTTTTACTCCCTGAAAGCACATTTGCTCCCTTCACTACTACAGGATGGTCCTAATGCGACACATGTATCGAAGACCCTTCGACCAAACTGTGTGTGTTGATGAATCACAAACGGTATTGTAATAAAACCGTCACCAATAAAATGAACTGTGTGTGATGGCGGATACATCAAGCACGATTCAGATTAGAGTGGCGTGTGTGATGCGTGGCATACAGTTGATCCATACAAACTGTTTGCAATGAGCCAAAACAACAGAAACGGTCAGCCAGATCAAGGTGTGTGCGATATATGGCATACAGTTCACTCGGATGAACTGTATGCGATGAGCCAAAACAACAGAAATTGTTCAACTTAACAAGATGTGTGTGATACGTGGCAAACAGGTCAGTAATCAGAATTGTGTGGGAAGACCGATAATAACATAGGCGATTCCTGATAATAAGCCATGTGTGTTGTGGGCAAACGCTTGCTGGTATACAACTGTCAGCGATTGATGAAATCATCACCGATGGGTTCCGTGGTTTAGTCCATAAGCGATGTGATTTGCTCTGTCTACAGAAGAACAACATGTATACTTATAAGAACATGATTGCTAACCAAATTAGACATCCAAATACATAAGTGACTATACACAACATTCACACACACCTCAATAAACAATTATGTGCATACTAAACTAGGAGAAATGATCATCTAATCATATACTTTTTGTGATGTTGCCGCCACTGCTCTGTGGCTCAATCCCTCGCCTGGGGCACGATGAAGGCACTTCCTCATGTCAACGATCCGCATGTACATCTCGTAGCTTGTGTACGCGTCCTTGGTCGCGTACTTGATGTGTTCTTCACCCAGTCTCTACACCTAGGCACCGTGCCAGGCGGTCTTGTCCTTCTTGCTCTCATCCTTCATCTTCATGTAGTAGGGGTCGATGATGTTTGAGGCGAGGTCTACCAAGGAGTCCTTGTTCTTCGTGCAGCCCCAGACCCTGTAGTGCTCACGGATGTTGACAAGCTTCTGGCAGGCCAAGCCCGAAATCTCAAGCGCTTTTGGATCGTGCTCGGTGTCCACTGTAGTGAAACTTTAGCCGAGGTAGTAGCGAGACTGTTGATAAACCTGGTGAAATGCTCGGAAGGCCTTGTGGCCATGCAGTAGTGGTAGATGAGGATGTGATGGCGTACGCACAACTGGGCAACGACAACCTTCTGATCATACCCGACATGACCGCTGGTGAACTCGAGGTCCAAGCCGACCACTTGGTACTTGTCCTCAGCAAGCAACTGCTCCATAGTGTGGATGAAGCTCTCCACCGAGACTAGCTCATTCGTGTACACCACCGAGAGGTCCTTCCCATTGGTACAACGAGCTACTATACAAACGGTTTTAACCCCTTTACGCGACGACATTTTAAACCGTCGCCTTGCCAGTGTGGGCGATAGGAGGGCCCTTCCCACATGAGCCAGAAACCGTCGGGGATAGGGAGTCGCAATGCACACATTTTGCATAACTAAGCGTATGCGATGCCAACATTTATCCCAAATGCGAGTCTTCAGATAACTGTTTGTGATATATCGAATATCCCAAATGCTCCATCCTTGCTACTCGTTTGTGCTCACACTACCATTGTAGTCGGTATTATATGGTGCTACGTTTATGATGCACCCCCATCACAAACAGTTCATGATTATAGAATGTGTATGATAAGGAGACAATCATACCCATTTACTTTTCCTTGACAGTATGTGATTCGATGTAAGAGTGCATATACTTGTCCCTATAAAACTGTATGCGAAGCTTGAATATATCCCACACGATTCATCCGCCGTACCCGCGTCGGATGAAGTCATATCGCACGCATTCTCCTATGAGCGAACGTTTACGATGCACACGACATCATAAACAGTCCATAATTGCCCAGCGTGTGTGACAAGGTGACTTCCGCAAACATTTAATAAGAAGGAACTGTGTGCGATGCTGTTTTTAATCTCACACATTTTTTTCTTGGCTGATCGTGTGCGCAGTAGAGATTCAACGCACACGTAGGGGATTTGAGGAACGTGTCTGATCTTGACGTTTATCACACACAGTGTATTGGCATGTAGAACATAATTTATCCCTAATTTAATCCCTACATTTAAAAATCAGATATTTTGAATTTGAAAGTAGGCAATCACTTATTTCATATCAAACCATGGTTATTACAAATATAGGTTCAAGCCCGAATCCATAATTCGATGCACAGGTACATATACTAAAGAACTACAGAAGCACCAAGTAAAGAATGATGAACCATAGTTGTACTAAAGACTGCAAAGCGAGAGGCGAAAGACATTCTGGTTGCTGGACAAGGTGAAGCGGAATGCCCATATTATGCCCTCCTCCATGCGTAATGCGCGCATTACTCTAGGCCAACCCCTTGTGATGGTTGTCCGCCCATGCTTCACCGTCTTCACTAGGACTTCTCTATGCTCATTGTAGTCTCGATGAAATACTTTAACCTTCATTGCATGTCCACCAATCATGTACTTTGTGAGGTAATCTTGAGTAAACTGCTTTGGGAACCACTGCAAACGAAAATGATTCAGACATTGTTGTATAACAAGTCATTATGGGCAGCAAAAAGAGAAGGCTACAGAGTTCGTACTTACCATCTTACAGCTCACTGTTGTGTTGGATAGAGAGTACACAAATAATTTGATTGCCATCGTTCGTATCTTTTTGCTAATAATCCTTGTCAATTTCCTCTTGATGCTGGTTCATGAATATCTCATTGGCCCATACGCAAAAAGGGTCGATGCGTGGATCTTTGCTAAGGACATATGTACCTACCAACAACAAGTCAATATTAGAAGCTAAAAAGTGTCCAGACCTGGATCTATATGCACTACATTATGGAACGACGAGGGGAGTACAAGCCGACGGATGAAACTAACCTCGGCGGAAAATTCTCGTCACTCCCGTTGTTGGCCTGCATAAGTACATGGAAAAGGCATGATGACTACAACAATCTTAACATCAAACAAATATATCCAAGGTAAACAACATCATCTCCAAATGATAGCTTGAATGTGTAGGTTTCAGCATGCTGTTAAAGTGGATATAAAATGGAAGGGAATGCTAACTACAACAGGCTTAACAACCACCAAATATTGTAATTCAAATGGCTATTGTTGAAAATGAATAGAACGTACCTCATGCTTAGACATCACTCTGGATAAATGTGTAAAACGGAAATAAAGGGCATGTGTTAACTACATCAGTCATAACAGGAACCAAATATAGCCATTCAAACATGTATTGATGAAATCGAACTGCACATTTCCAACTTGCACATAATGAACATCACATTGTGAAATAACTGAAGTAAACAAGGCATATATGATCAATATAACAACCAAATATAGCCGTTGAAAACTGAACAGAGGCTCACAACAACCAACCTAACAAGCAAATACAGATAAACATAGCATATGGATGAAAACTGGACAAATGCTCACTGCAACCAACCTAACAACCAAATACAGATAAACAAGGCATCTACTCAGTATAGACAACCAAATATAGCCATTTGTGAAACTGAAGTGGACAATTCATACTTAAACATCACACAGCCCTATTGAACATTACATTTTTGCATAACTAAAATAATTAAACACGACACAGTTAAAACATCGCATGACAAAAGCTACTACAATAAAGGGTAGGGGTTGGCTAGCTAGAAAATGTAAGATTTGCTGATAGAATATTGTCTCACTTTTCATGGACGGGATCCTTCCAGTTGGAAGAGCACAGACCCATGGTGCGCTCTTTGATGTCGCAGATGGGTTGTTTCACCTTCGAAGACCCTTTGTGGGTGCCCTCCTCAAGGTCGTGGTCAATGAGACATGACTTGGCAATTGAGGATCCCAAGCCACCGTGTCGGTGTGGAACGACACCTATGGGATCACAAGAATCCCTACTACGGTTGCCGGGGCGCAGGGTTGCGAGAAGAGCAAGATTAGTAGTCAGCACAAGGATCGTTTACCCAGGTTCGGGCCGCGAGGATGCGTAATACCCTAGTCCTGCTTTGGTGGCTGTATTTTAGAGAGTTCTTAAGCTCTCGAACTAGCTATGGTGGATGCGTGGTTTCAAAGAGCCGAATCCCCCTCCAGTATGCCAAGGGCCTCCTTTTATAGTCGAAAGGGGCTGCCACAGTGGCACACAGGAGGTGGAAAGGCATACAGTACTATGAGCTTATCGCCCATATTATAGGAAAAGACGCATTTAATGCATTGCTGAGGTGTCCCTATGCTCTATCGGGGACGGGAACAGGGCCCGTCCCGTCCGTCGCCGCTTCTCCTCGTTCTGACACGCGCCCTGGCCAGCGGTGCATGCGGCGCCATGTAGGCAGGCAAGCAGCTGAGGTGGCATGGCGGTAGGGTCTTCACGAAGATCTGCATGCCGCCACGCATGTGCTTGCTGGTCTGGTTTGGGAGCTGCATGTTGCCACGCAGGTGCCAGCCCAGCTGGTTGGGCTGGCAGCTGCATGCGAACGGCGGTGGAAGCTTGGCTGGTGCGGCCCTGGCGGTGGCCCCGCTGGCGTTCTTGGCAAGGGTCTTGCCGGGTGGCCCGGCAAGGGTCTTGCCGCGATGCGCAGTCGTCCCCAGCAAGGATCTTGCCGGGGGTCTTGTGGCTTTCCTCGGCAAGGATCCTGCCGAGGGTTGCCGTCTTCTGGTCCTCATCTTGATCTCATATATCTATGGTCTTGACAAAGATCTGCATGCCACCACAGAGGTGCCTCCCGAGCCCTGGCCCAATCGTAGCCGGTTGGGTTGGAACCTGTGGCTCAAGGGCGGCTCGCTCTGTTGGTGTTTGGGCGTGCTGCCCCGGCAAGGGTCTTGCCGGGGCTGCTGAGGCTGCCCCCGGCAAGGGTCTTGCCGGGGGAGACTGCTCCGTCCCTCTGCTTCTTTGTGTGCTTTTATCCTTGGCGTTGCCTTGATCGTCTTGTGTTGGGCTTCGGCTTCTCTCCGGCTTCCCTCCTTTGTCTTGCTACGTGTGGCCGTGGCGCGTGGCTCTGACTGCCCGTCCACAAGTAAATGGGTACAAAGGTGCGCCCCTACTTTTGCACACCTACAGGAGCCCCCGGGCCTGGGCCACACATAAGGGCGACACGTTGTTGGGCCAGGCCCAGAACGGTGCGCGGGCAGGAGGGGCGGATTTTACCGCGGTAATTCTTCGTCCGATGCGCTTCCCCACGACCCGTGTTGAATGCGCGACGTGGAGGGGTGTGCGTGACGTGGGCGGCATGCATGGGGCGGTTTCCGCACGCATGCGTCACATCGTGGTAAAGAGGCGGCTCGCGCCTTCCCCATAAAAGAGAGAGGCGTGGAGGCGCGGCTCATTTACTGGATGGACTCGGGTCGCAGTCTTCAAGGCGCCCACGCCCCTTGATCACGGGGCAGGGAACGGTCGCCTCATCCGTCCTTTCGACCCTGCACGTTCGCCACGCGTCCTCCATGCAGGTGGCGGGCTGTGGAGGCGGGAAACCGGGCCGTCGCTGATTGGGGCAGCGGGTCGGTCCTGATTCCCTGCGCCTCCGCCGGCTGGATTGGCTGAGTGGGGCGGCCGGGTCTCGACCCTGCCCCTTTATAAAGAGGGGGAGAGAGGGCGCCACCCCACATTCTTCAGTATCCATCCTCCTTCATCTTTGCTTCTTTCTTCCACCTGCCATGGCGAGAGGAGGTGCTGGGCCATCGATGGTGGCAGCGAGGGTCGCTGCTCGTCAACGCGTCCCTCCTTCCCTCGAGCCCGTGGCGGCGGAGCCAGCCACGAGAGGAAGGGGGAGGGGGCATGGCCGAGGTCGCCGCGACGGTCGGGGGAGAGGGGCACGAGGTGGCGCGGCTGCCGTGCCTCTACCAGCGGTGCCTCCCGCGATGGAGGGTCACGTCGGGGCCGGCCCCGCGAGTTCTTCATCAGGCCGCGCCGGCCACCGCGTCGTTGTCTCCATCTCCCCACCCCCTTCGCAGCGGAGATGGAGCTCGATCCGCCCCAAACCCTCAGGATGCACATGAGGGGCTGCGGGACCGGCGGCACGCGAGTCGACGTCGACTTCCCCACTCCTCATGTCATGGATCTCCGTCGCGGGTGGAAGACGTTTGCCTGCATCCATAGCCTGACGGTGGGGCTCGTCCTCTACTTCAAGTTAATGGAGGGCGGCCTGCTCTCCGTCAAGGTCTTCGGAGATCTTGGAACTCGCCTGAAATGCTGCGTGGAGAGCTCTTCCGACGATGAAGACTCTTCCTCAAGCGGGAGTGACGAGGAGGACAGCGACAGCGGCGACGAGGGAGTCGAGCGGCAGGATGCCAACTCCGACTTTGACTGACCGCGCCGCTCCTCCCTCGATCACGCGCCCTGCCGAGGGCCATCCTCGCCAAGCTCTCCATCGGGGTGCTCCCCGTCGTCTCCTTGGGCGGCTGGCGTAGGAGGGCCGGAGAAGGCGAAGAAGGCGGGTGGCGGCCGTCAACCCGGAGTACGCAGGCACTGACGCCTTCGTCGTGTATTGGCGAGTCGCTGCCTCATCTTCCAGCTTTCTGCTCCTCGCACCTTGCCTAGGCGCTCTTTTTGCCCTCCCGCTGTCTTGTTCCATCTTCTGAGGAGAGGGATAAGAAAAGGATTACGGGCATTTTGTCTCTTTTTTAGTCTGTAAGCCCCCGGGCCTTGTTAAATTTAAAGCTTGTAATCCCCCTTGTTCATGTTTTTCTTTCCGTACGAACTGTACCTGTATGGGACGTTTTTAATGAAAAAGGGTGCTTGCCGGGTTCTTCGTGCGTGAGTGAGGCCCATGCCAAGGATGAATCCTTGTTATTTTTATAATAAACGTTATCGCCCGGCAATAGGCCTTGCCGTTTCTCTTCTTCAGCCGACCGTTCTCGCGCTTTCGGCGGAGGCAGGGGCGAAGTAGAGTTAGGCTCCCCGTTCATCTCTTCGCCACCGCAACTACTACCAAATTCCGACCCAGGAAGTAACTCTCGGGTACAGGAAAAAGGGAGCACGATGGTTTTAAGACATAAACGAGGCTTCACATGTCCCAGTTCCATACGGAAACGCATAGCAGGGGGATGAAAGACTTATCTGAATCCGCAGCCCCCGGCAACCTTGGCTCGCCGTGGTTGGACCCTTACATCTTCAGCCCTCGGCAGCCTTGCCTTGCCGGGGCCGGAGCGCCAGTTCATTCTCCTTTTACCAAGTGGCTCAGTAGAAGTGCCCTGCGAACCAAAGAAAACAGAAAAGACGCACACTCGACCTCTAGGCTAGGGGTTAGTCGCCGCTAAGCACTATCAACCCTAACCGAGGAAGAGACTCAAGCTAGCATGCATGCTATAACTTAGGGCACCAGTGCTTCATTTATTTATGCTCAGGGTCTGCGCCTGGCTTTGTACATAGGGTTACATGCCTTGCCGGCAAAGCTTGTACAAAAGGTGGCTTGCCGGGAGGCCCGGCAAGCCGCGCCTTATGGGTAAAACTTACGAAGATGCTCGATGTTCCAGGAGTTGCTCACTGGGACAGCATCTTCGGTCTCCAGGCGGACGGCGCTAGGCCTGATGACTCGTATTACCCGATAAGGGCCTTCCCACTTTGGCGTCAACTTGTTGGAATTCTTGGCCGACTGAACACGCCGAAGAACAAGGTCGCCTTCCTCAAAGGTTCGGGCATGGACCTTGCGGCTATGGTAGCGGCTCAAGGCCTGCTGGTAGCGTGCAGCTCTCACAGCCGCCCGAAGACGATCTTCCTCAAGGAGCGTTGCGTCATCTTGCCGCAACTGCTCTTGCTCAAGCTCATCATAAGCGAGCACTCGAGGTGACCCGTATATGAGTTCCGTGGGGAGAACTGCCTCTGCCCCATATACTAAGGCAAAGGGTGTCTGGCCGGTGGCTCGATTTGGTGTCGTCCTGATTGACCAAAGAACTGCCGGCAACTCATCAATCCGGCGCCTTCCGCTCTTGTGCAGCCTGTCAAAAGTCTTCATTTTCAGGCCTCGCAACACTTCAGTGTTTGCCCTCTCCGCCTGACCGTTGCTCCGTGGATGCGCCACGGAAGCAAAACAGACCTTGCTGCTGAGGTCTTGAATGCATTACATGAAGGTGTTGCTCGTGAACTGCGTGCCGTTGTCGGTGATGACTCTGTTTGGCACACCAAAACGGTAGACCAGTCCCTTGAAGAACTTGACGGCTGACTGTGCTGTCACCTTCCTCACCGGTTCCACCTCCGGCCACTTTGTGAACTTGTCGATTGCAACGTACAAGTACTCAAAGCCCCCGATAGCACGGGGGAAGGGGCCCAGTATGTCGAGCCCCCAGACCGAAAATGGCCAAGAGAGAGGGATTGTTTGGAGGGCTTGAGCTGGTTGATGAAGCTTCTTTGAATGGAACTGACACGCTTCACACTT
This sequence comes from Triticum aestivum, assembly GCF_018294505.1. Lineage (NCBI taxonomy): Eukaryota > Viridiplantae > Streptophyta > Magnoliopsida > Poales > Poaceae > Triticum > Triticum aestivum. The sequence continues at coordinate 239,831,882 of NC_057802.1, read as the reverse complement.
GGTTACTAGTGCCGTTGCATCCTGGAAGGTGGTGGGCCAGAAGAAACCTTGCCGGAACGCCTTGCCGGCAAGGGCCCTTGACCCTATGTGGGAGCCACATATGCCTCCGTGTATCTCCGCCAACAGCTCCAGTCCTTCCTCCCGGGGGATGCACTTCAATTTCACACTATTTGGCCTTCTCCTGTACAGGACGTCGTCGACGAACTGGTACAAGGCAGACCGACGGGCTACTTTTTCCGCTTCTTCCTGCTCCTCAGGAAGTTCCCCTGTTTGGAGGAATCGGACGGTATGCTGCGCCCACGCCGGAGCTTGGGGCTCGATGGCAAGGACCAAAGGCATCTCTTCTGCCACGGGAGCGGCTGCCTCCACGGCCAGGGCTTGACGCCCTGCCGGAGCCAGTTGCTCTTTGGTAGGCTCAGTGTGCACGGCAACATCCTTGCCGGCAGCCCCAGGGGGCTCGACGGAAAAGTACTTGCCGGGACCTGACTTCCTGTGCTTGTTCTGCCCCATTGACGGTTCGACGGATGGCTGAGTTAACCGGAGCAAAAAGGTACCTGGTTCCATAGGTAGCTTGAATGCAGCATGCTTCGACAGGTAATCGGCGATGTCGTTTTCCGCTCGGGGAACGTGCTCCGCTTGGATACCGTCAAAGCGCTCCTCCAGCTTCCTCACTTCATCTACGTAGGCCTCCATCAATGGGCTCTAGTAATCCTTGTTGACTTGTCTGACGATAAGCTGCGAGTCACCCCTGACGATGAGCTTTTTCACCCCGAGGTCTGCCGCGATCCTGAGACCGGCAAGTGATACGTCTCCAATGTATCTATAATTTTTTATTGTTCCATGCTATATTATATTCTGTTTTGGACATTATTGGCCTTTATTATACACTTTTATATTATTTTTGGGACTAACCTATTAACCGGAGGCCCAGCCCAGAATTGTTGTTTTTTGCCTATTCAGAGTTTCGCAGAAAAAGAATATCAAACGGAGTCCAAACGGAATGAAACCTTCGGGAACGTGATTTTCGGAACGAACGTGATCCAGAGGACTTGGACCCTACGTCAAGACATCAAACAGGAGGCCACGAGGTAGGGGGCGCGCCTACCCCCCCCCCCCAGGCGCGCCCTCCATCCCCGTGGGCCTCCTATATATATACCTACGTTCCCCCAAACTACCAGATACGGAGCCAAAAACCTAATTCCACTGCCGCAACCTTCTGTACCCGTGAGATCCCATCTTCGGGCCTGTTCCGGAGCTCCGCCGGAGGGGGCATCGATCACAGAGGGCTTCTACATCAACACCATAGCCTCTCCGATGATGTGTGAGTAGTTTACCTCAGACCTTCGGGTCCATAGTTATTAGCTAGATGGCTTCTTCTCTATTTTTGGATCTCAATACAATGTTCTCCCCCTCTCTTGTGGAGATCTATTCGATGTAATCTTCTTTTGCGGTGTGTTTGTTGAGACCGATGAATTGTGGGTTTATGATCAAGTTTATCTATGAACAATATTTGAATCTTCTCTGAATTCTTTTATGTATGATTGGTTATCTTTGCAAGTCTCTTCGAATTATCAGTTTGGTTGTCCTACTAGATTGATCTTTCTTGCAATGGGAGAAGTGCTTAGCTTTGGGTTCAATCTTGCGGTGTCCTTTCCCAGTGACAGTAGGGGCAGCAAGGCACGTATTGTATTGTTGCCATCGAGGATAACAAGATGGGGTTTATATCATATTGCATGAGTTTATCCCTCTACATCATGTCATCTTGCTTAAAGCGTTACTCTGTTCTTATGAACTTAATACTCTAGATGCATGCTGGATAGCGGTCTATATGTGGAGTAATAGTAGTAGATGCAGGCAGGAGTCGGTCTACTTGTCGCGGACGTGATACCTATATACATGATCATACCTAGATATTCTCATAACTATGCTCAATTCTATCAATTTCTCAACAATAATTTGTTCACCCACCGTAATACTTATGCTCTTGAGAGAAGCCACTAGTGAAACCTATGGCCCCCGGGTCTATTTTCCATCATATTAATCTTCCAACACTTAGCTATTTTTATTACCTTTTATTTTACTTTGCATCTTTATCATAAAATGCCAAAAATATTATCTTATCATATCTATCAGATCTCACTCTCGTAAGTGACCGTGAAGGGATTGACAACCCCTTTATTGTGTTGGTTGCGAGGATTTATTTGTTTGTGTAGGTGCGAGGGACTTGTGCGTGGCCTCCTACTGGATTGATACCTTGGTTCTCAAAAACTGAGGGAAATACTTACGCTACTTTGCTGCATCACCCTTTCCTCTTCAAGGGAAAACCAACGCAGTGCTCAAGAGGTAGCAAGAAGGATTTCTGGCGCCGTTGCCGGGGAGTCTACGCAAAAGTCGACATACCAAGTACCCATCACAAACCCTTATCTCCCGCATTACATTATTTGCCATTTGCCTCTCATTTTCCTCTCCCCCACTTCACCCTTGCCGTTTTATTCGCCCTTCCTCCGTTCAATCTTGTGTTACCATGTGCCTTCTTTTTGCTTGCATCTTCGCTTGCTAAGAGTTTATGGATCCTCATCCACTTGCTAATCTCTTTAAGAGATCCAATTATGATGAACCTATTGCTAGTGAGTTGAGTGCACTAGATTATCTTTATGAGGTTTTGCTTGAAATTCGTGAATCTGAAAATTGTCATGAAGTACTTTATGAAGAGATTCACGATAGATCTTTGAATAAAAAGCATGATTGCAATGATTTTATTATAAACTCTATTGATGTAAATTATGCTAATAATATGCAAAACCCTAAGCTTGGGGATGCTAGTTTTGCTATGTCCTCTACTTGTTGCAATGATCATGATTGGGGTGATTCTTCTTTTGATCTTGAAAATTTATTTAAGCCCCATGATGAATATGAGATTGATAATAATGTTTGCAATAATACTGAAAGTGGGTTTGGAAGAGTGTCAACTTTAGATCCCACATATTTGGATAATGTTCAATCTTATGAAGTTCTTGATAAAAGTGGGTTTGGAGAGGTCATGACTTTAGGTAATGTTAATCCCACTATTTTGGAAGAGTGTCAACTTTGCATACATGTGGATCGTGTTAAGAATTTGTTTTGTGATAGCTATATTGTTGAATTTGCTTATGATCCTACATGTAATTATTATGAGAGAGGAAAATATGGTTGTAGAAATTTTCATGTTACTAAATTACCTCTCGTTATGCTAAGATTGTTATTGTTTCTTTCCGCTTCCTTGCATATGCTAGTTTTTGCTTGTCTTGATTTGTTTGCCTATAAGATGCCTATGCATAGGAAGTATGTTAGACTTAGATGTGTTTTTCACATGTTTCATTATGCTCTCTTTGCGCTTCAATTCTTGTCTTTCATGTGAGCATCATCGAAATCTCAATGCCTAGCTAGGGGCGTTAAACGATAGCGCTTGTTGGGAGGCAACCCAATTTTATTTTTTAGTTTTTTGCTTTTTGCTTCTGTTTAGGAATAAATTTTTGATATAGCCTCTGGTTAGATGTGTTTTTATGTTTTAATTAGTGTTTGTGCCAAGTTAAACCTATAGGATCTTCTTGGATGATAGTTATTTGATCTTGCTGTAAATTCCAGAAACTTTCTGTTCACGAAAATAATTGTTAAAAATCACCAGAACGTGATAAAATATTGAATCCAATTGCTGCTGATCAATAAACAAATTTTTTAGGTCGTCCTATTTTGGCTGAATTTTTGGAGTTCCATAAGTTTGCGTTAGTTACAGATTACTACAGACTGTTCTGTTTTTGACAGATTTTCTGTTAAGTTTTGTGTTGTGAAGTTTTCAAGTTTTGGGTGAAAGATTTGATGGATTATGGAACAAGGAGTGGAAAGAGCCTAAGCTTGGGGATGCCCATGGCACCTCAAGATAATCTAAGGACACCAAAAAGCCAAAGCTTGGGGATGCCCCGGAAGGCAACCCCTCTTTCGTCTACTTCCATCGGTAACTTTACTTGGAGCTATATTTTTATTCACCACATGATATGTCTTTTGCTTGGAGCGTCTTGTATGATTTGAGTCTTTGCTTTTTAGTTTACCACAATCATCTTTGTTGTACACACCTTTTGAGAGAGACACACATGATTCGGAAATTATTAGAATACTCTATGTACTTCACTTATATCTTTTAGAGCACGGTGGTGGTTTTGTTTTATAGAAACTAGTATTCTCTCATGCTTCACTTAGATTATTTTGAGAGTCTGAAACAGCATGGTAATTTGCTTAAATAATCCTAATATGCTAGGTATTCAAGACTAGTAAAAAACTTTCTTATGAGTGTGCTGAATACTAAGAGAAGTTTGATGCTTGATGATTGTTTTGAGATATGGAGGTAGTGATATTAAAGTTCTGCTAGTTGAGTAGTTGTGAATTTGAGAAATACTTGTGTTGAAGTTTGCAAGTCCCGTAGCATGCACGTATGGTAAACGTTATGTAACAAATTTGAAACATGAGGTGTTCTTTGATTGTCCTCCTTATGAGTGGCGGTCGGGGACGAGCGATGGTCTTTTCCTACCAATCTATCCCACTAGGAGCATGCGCGTAGTGCTTGGTTTTTGATGACTTGTAGATTTTTGCAATAAGTATGTGAGTTCTTTATGACTAATGTTGAGTCCGTGGATTATAGGCACTCCTACCCTTCCATCATTGCTAGCCTCTTCGGTACCGTGCATTGCCCTTTCTCACATTGAGAGTTGGTGCAAACTTCGCCGGTGCATCCAAACCCCGTGATATGATACGCTATTTCACACATAAACCTCCTTTTATCTTCCTCAAAAACAGCCACCATACCTACCTATTATGGCATTTCCATAGCCATTCCGAGATATATTGCCATGCAACTTTCCAGCGTTCCGTTTATTATGACACGTTCATCATTGTCATATTGCTTTGCATGATCATGTAGTTGACATAGTATTTGTGGCGAAGCCACCATTCATAATTCTTTCATACATGTCACTCTTGGTTCATTGCATATCCCGGTACACCGCTGGAGGCATTCATATAGAGTCATACTTTGTTCTAGTATCGAGTTGTAATCATTGAGTTGTAAATAAATAGAAGTGTGATGATCATCATTTTCTAGAGCATTGTCCCAAGTGAGGAAAAAAATAAAAAATAAAAAGAGAGAAAGGCCATAAAAAAGAAGAAGCCCCAAAAAAACGAGAGAAAAAGAGAGAAGGGACAATGTTACTATCCTTTTTACCACACTTGTGCTTCAAAGTAGCACCATAATCTTCATGATAGAGAGTCTCTTGTTTTGTCACTTTCATATACTAGTGGGAACTTTTCATTATAGAACTTGGCTTGTATATTCCAACAATGGGCTATCTCAAATGCCCTTGGTCTTCGTGAGCAAGCAAGTTGGATGCACACCCACTTAGTTTTTTTGTTGAGCTTTCATATATTTATAGCTCTAGTGCATCTGTTGCATGGCAATCCCTACTCCTTGCATTAACATCAATCGATGGGCATCTCCATAGCTCATTGATTAGCCTCGTTGATGTGAGACTTTCTCCCTTTTTGTCTTCTCCACATAACCCCCATCATTATATTCTATTCCACCCATAGTGCTATATCCATGGCTCACGCTCATGTATTGCGTGAAGGTTGAAAAAGTTTGAGAATACTAAAGTATGAAACAATTGCTTGGCTTGTCATCGGGGTTGTGCATGATGAGAGCATTCTTGTGTGACGAAAATGGAGCATGACTAAACTATATGATTTTGTAGGGATGAACTTTCTTTGGCCATGTTATTTTGAGAGGACATAATTGCTTAGTTAGTATGCTTGAAGTATCATTATTTTATGTCAATCTTGAACTTTTATCTTGAATCTTTCGGATCTTAATATTCATACCACAATTAAGAAGAATTACATTGAAATTATGCCAAGTAGCATTCCACATCAAAAATTCTGTTTTTATCATTTACCTACTCGATGACGAGCAGGAATTAAGCTTGGGGATGCTTGATACGTCTCCAATGTATCTATAATTTTTGATTGTTCCATGCTATATTATATTCTGTTTTGGACATTATTGGGCTTTATTATACACTTTTATATTATTTATGGGACTAACCTATTAACCGGAGGCCCAGCCCAGAATTGTTGTTTTTTGCCTATTTCAGAGTTTCGCAGAAAAAGAATATCAAACGGAGTCCAAACGGAATGAAACCTTCGGGAACGTGATTTTCGGGACGAACGTGATCCAGAGGACTTGGACCCTACGTCAAGACATCAACCAGGAAGGCACGAGGTAGGGGGCGCGCCTACCCCCCAGGGCGCGCCCTCCACCCTCGTGGGCCCCACGTTGCTCCACCGACGTACTTCTTCCTCCTATATATACCTACGTACCCCCAAACTACCAGATACGGAGCCAAAAACCTAATTCCGCCGTCGCAACCTTCTGTACCCGTGAGATCCCATCTTGGGGCCTGTTCCGGAGCTCCGCTGGAGGGGGTATCGATCAGGGAGGGCTTCTACATCAACACCATAGCCTCTCCGATGAAGTGTGAGTAGTTTACCTCAGACCTTCGGGTCCATAGTTATTAGCTAGATGGCTTCTTCTCTCTTTTTGGATCTCAATACAATGTTCTCCCCCTCTCTTGTGGAGATCTATTCGATGTAATCTTCTTTTGCAGTGTGTTTGTTGAGACCGATGAATTGTGGGTTTATGATCAAGTTTATCTATGAACAATATTTGAATCTTCTCTGAATTCTTTTATGTATGATTGGTTATCTTTGCAAGTCTCTTCGAATTATCAGTTTGGTTGTCCTACTAGATTGATCTTTCTTGCAATGGGAGAAGTGCTTAGCTTTGGGTTCAATCTTGCGGTGTCCTTTCCCAATGACAGTAGGGGCAGCAAGGCACGTATTGTATTGTTGCCATCGAGATAACAAGATGGGGTTTATATCACATTGCATGAGTTTATCCCTCTACATCATGTCATCTTGCTTAAAGCGTTACTCTGTTCTTATGAACTTAATACTCTAGATGCATGCTGGATAGCGGTCGATGTGTGGAGTAATAGTAGTAGATGCAGGCAGGAGTCGGTCTACTTGTCGCGGACGTGATGCCTATATACATGATCATACCTGGATATTCTCATAACTATGCTCAATTCTATCAATTGCTCAACAGTAATTTGTTCACCCACCGTAATACTTATGCTCTTGAGAGAAGCCACTAGTGAAACCTATGGCCCCCGGGTCTATTTTCCATCATATTAATCTTCCAACACTTAGCTATTTTTATTACCTTTTATTTTACTTTGCATCTTTATCATAAAATAACAAAAATATTATCTTATCAGATCTCACTCTCGTAAGTGACCGTGAAGGGATTGACAACCCCTTTGTTGCGTTGGTTGCGAGGATTTATTTGTTTGTGTAGGTGCGAGGGACTTGTGTGTGGCCTCCTACTGGATTGATACCTTGGTTCTCAAAAACTGAGGGAAATACTTACGCTACTTTGCTGCATCACCCTTTCCTCTTCAAGGGAAAACCAACGCAGTGCTCAAGAGGTAGCAGCAAGCAGCCCCTCGTACTCAGCAGTGTTGTTTGTGGACATCTCCCTGGGAAAGTGCATCTGGATCACATACTTGAGGTGCTCTCCGGTGGGTGCGATAAGCAGCACACCGGCACCGGCGCCTTGCAGCGAGAAAGCCCCATCAAAGTACATCATCCAGTCGCGCTCTGCTTCCTTGCCGGGGAGAGTGGTCTCCTGGATTTCTTCGTCGGGCGTTGAGGTCCATTCTGCAATGAACTCCGCCAAGACTCTGCTCTGGATTGTCGAGGTACTTTCGAACCTCAACCCAAAGCTCGACAACTCCAGAGCCCATTCCACAATCCTTTCGGTCGCATCTGGGTTATGCACTATCCGTTGCAATGGAGGCGGGTGACGACAGTGATTTCGTGGGCTTGGAAGTAATGACGCAGCTTCCTCGAGGCCATAAGGAGGCCGAAGAGCAGTTTCTGCACATCGGAGTACCTCGACCTAGCCCCCTGCAAGAGGGAGCTGACAAAGTAAACCGGGTGCTGCATCATCTTCTTCTTCTGCACCACTTCACTTGACTGCGCGGGCACTGCCCTGGTGGCGTCAGGCTCTGCCGGGGGCCTCGCCTTGCCGGCACTAGGCCTTGCCGGGCGAATCTTTCGCTTGCCATCCGCTGGTTCTGCCGTTGCCACTGCCTCCTCGTCGACCTCCCTCTGTGCCACCAGTGCGGCGCTGACCACTTGATTCGTTGCTGCTAGATACAGCAGCAGCGGCTCTTGTGGTTTAGGCGCAACCAGTATTGGCGTGGAGGAAAGGTATTTCTTCAGATCCTGCAACACTGCCTCGGCTTCTGGGGTCCACTCCATTGGGCCTGCCTTCTTCAAGATCTTGAAGAAGGGAAGGGCGCGCTCGACGGACTTGGAGATGAATCGGCTCATGGCGGCAACGCAGCCGGTGAGCCGACGCACATCCTTGATCCGCTTGGGCGCCTCAATCTGCTCAATAGCCTTGACTTTGTCTAGATTTGCCTCGATCCCGCGCTGCGACACAAAGAATTCGAGAAGCTTGCCGGACGGAACGCCGAAGACACACTTCTCAGGGTTCAGCTTAAGGTTGATCTTGCGCAGGTTGGCAAATGTCTCTTCCAGATCTTGCACAAGAGTTGCCCCGGCCTTGGTTTTGACCACTATGTCATCCTTGTATGCTTCCATATTTCTATGGAGCTGGGGTTCAAAACCAATTTGGACTGCTCTTGCAAACGTCGAGCCAGCACTCTTCAACCCGAAAGGCATCCGTAAAAAGCAATACGTACCACATGGGGTGATGAATGATGTCTTCTCTTCATCTTCTCTTGTCATGAAGATTTGGTGGTAGCCCGAGTAGGCGTCGAGGAACGACAGCAGATCACACTCGGCCGTGGAGTCGACAATCTGGTCGATGCGCGGCAATGGGAAGGGGTCCTTAGGACAAGCCTTATTGATATCTGTGTAGTCAATACACAGCCTCCACTTCCCATTTGCCTTGCGCACCACTACCGGATTGGCCAACCACATCGGATGGAGCACTCCTCTCACCAAACCTGCCTCTTCTAACTTCCTGATCTCCTCTGTGATGAACTCCGGCCTCTCCAGAGCCTGCTTTCTGACCTTCTGCTTGACGAGCCGCACATGAGGACAGACAGCTAGGTGGTGCTCAATCACCTCCCTGGGAACACCGGGGATGTCGGATGCTTGCCACGCAAACACGTCGACATTCGCCCGCAGGAAGGTGACGAGCGCGCCTTCCTATTTGCTATCGAGGGTGGAGCCTATGGTGAAGGCCCCGCCCGTGCCATCCTCCCTGACGGACACCTTCTTGGTCTGCGGTGGCTCAGCTCTGGATTTCTCGCTCATGCCGGCAGAGCTCCCTAGCACGTCCTCGATGGTAGCACAACACTCCGAGGAGGTGCGCTTGCCGGAGTGGGTGCGAGAGGTCTTGCCGGGCTTCTTCTTCCCTCCCGGGCTTTCAGCGACAGGAGCAAGTGCCTTGACGGCAGCTGCTGCAACTGCTTCCCGGTAGAGTTGGTTGGCGCAAATCAGCGCGTCCTTCTTGTCGGAGGGGACGGAGCTGATGGTCAACAGCCCGGGCATCTTTAGCATGTTGTAGGCATAGTGTGACGCCGCCATGAACTTGGCTAGTGCCGGGCGGCCGAGGATCCCGTTGTAGGGCAAGGGGATCTCGGCCACGTCGAAAATGATCCCCTCCGTCCTGTAGTTCAACTCTCCTCCAAACGTCACGGGCAGTGTGACCTTCCCCTTCGGCTGGCTCCTCCCCGGATTGACCCCTTGAAACGTGCCCGTTTCCTCGAGGTCTCCATCAAGAATTTGCAGCCTTTTGATCACGACGGGCGAGATCAAGTTCAGGCCGGCCCCGCCGTCGACCAACATCTTGTTCACCTTGAGGTTGCGTATCGTTGGTGAGACCAACAGCGGCAAACACCCGACCGCGGTTGTGCGGTCAGGGTGGTCCTCGGCGTCAAAGATGAGGGGCGTGCTGGACCACTTCAGCGGCTTCTGAGCGTCGAACGACGGCTCCGCTGCTGTAATCTCTCGCGCCCACTGCTTGAGCTGGCGGTGAGAAGTATGCAGCGAGGTGCCACCATCGACGCACATGGCCTCTGTAGCTCTCTGGAACTCTTGCTCGCCGGACACGTCGTCCTCGTCATGATCATCGTCTTCTTGCTTGTTATCACGGCCCCGAGCGGGCCTCTCTTGCTGGCTGTCCTTGCCGCGGCGGCCTCCTTGGCCGCCACGCTTCTTGCCGGATCCCTCAGCACCGTCCTGGCCCTTCTCCTTGTCCCGCCTCTCATACTCGTCCTTTTGCTTCTCAGCAAGCAGCTCGACTTGCCGGCAGTTCTGAAGGTCGTGGCCCTTGGTGCAGTGGATCTTGCAGTACTGCTTGCCGGAGCCTCCTGGCTTGTCGGCAGCTGCTAAGGCCCGGCAGGTGGTGCACCCGGCGATCTCCTTGCCGGGGTCGTCTGCCTTGATCTTCTTGGCAGCGCTGGTGTCATCAGATCCTTCAACGGCAAGCGCAGCCTTGCCCTTGCGTTTCCTATTGCGACGCCGGCCCTTCTTCGTCGGGGCGGCGGTGTCTTCATCAGTAGAGTCGGTTTCCGCGCCGGCGTCTTCGCCGGGGTACTTCCTTCCCTCTTCAGCCCGGGCGCACCTATCGGCCAGAACATAGAGTTCGGCCACATCCTTAACCTTGGTCATCGCCAGCTCTTCGCGCATCTTGCAGTTGCGCACGTTTTGATGGAACGCGCTGATCACGGCGGCGGGATGAACGTCGGGGATGTTGTACTGCACCCGGCTGAATCTCTGGATGTACTTGCGCAGGGTTTCCCCTTCCTTCTGGGGAATGATATGCAGATCACTGGCCTGGCCATGAGCTTGGTGGCCTCCTGTGAAGGCGCCAACGAACTCATGGCACAGATCCGACCAAGAAGAAATGGAATCCGCTGGCAAGTGCATCAACCAAGACATAACATTGGTCTTCAGTGCCAGCGGGAAATAATTGGCAAGCACCTTGTCGTCACGAGCTCCGGCAGCCTGCATCGCGATCGTGTAGATGCTGAGGAACTCGGACGGATGGGTCTTGCCGGTGTACTTCTCGCTGACGTCGGGCTTGAACGTGCGGTGGGACGGCCACTGGAACTGCCGCAGCTCGCGGGTAAAGGCCGGGCAACCCACCTCGTAAGGTAGGCCGCCGGAGCCACCCGGTGCTGGGTGGTCCATAGCGGGTCCCGCCCGCTTGTCCGACTGGTGGCGTGTATCATGCCGGTGCTCGATAGTGGTTCGAGCATCTTCGTGAGCTCGTTCTCGAAGAACTTGGCGCTGGTCGCGATGGGTCCGTGGGTCGGACGACGCTATAGAGATGTTATCACAAGCGTCGTCACAACGGGCCGACGCCCGCGGCGGCTGGCGAGGAGGAGGAGAGTGCACCGTGACCACAGCTCCGGTCCTCCCAACGCTGGCATGCGGTGGCTCGGTGGAGCGCCGGCCCGAGGGTCCCGCCGGTCGCGGATCATCTTTGTTGGCGACAGCAAAGAGGCTCTGGGTGGTGGCCCTCCACCCGTCGAGCTTCTCCGCAGCAGGAGGGAAGTCAAGGAGCAGCTGCGCGCGCGCCAAAGCTTCTGTTGGCGTGGGTGGCGGCGACAGCTGCGTGGATCGTGGCGCGCTTTGACTTCTAACCACGTTAGAAGGAGCTCTACCATGACCCAGCGGCTGCGCACCATTTTCGCCAGCACTTCGGCGGGCATGCTGAACTCCTTCGTCCCGCGGACAACGCACAGGGCTCTTCCCATGGCGGTGTCCAGGGTCACCGGCGTGGTGACGCTGCTCGTCGCGCAGACCATGGGAAGAGTGCGCAGTGATCGCCGGCGTGGGCATCTTGGAGGTTGCTGCGCCGCCCGTGGGCGGCACAACGACACTCCTGGAGGGCCCCGCGCCGTCTGCGGGGGGCCCAACCCCGTCTTTGGACTTGGTGGTGTGCGGCCCGTCGCCTGGCGCACGAACGGCGCCGCTCGCCAGGCTCTGACTGCCAGGGTGATGCTGGTGCTCGCGGACCGCGGCCCGGGTCCTGTCTGCGACCGGGCCGCTGCTCGCCCATACTGGCACGGGCCGTACGGCCCCCGACGAGCCGATCGCCGTGGTCGTCTTCTTCTTGGGAGCCATGGCGATGAAGAACCGCTAGGCTAACTACTAGACCAGATTCTCACAATTGCACCCCTACCTGGCGCGCCAAAGATGTCGGTGTGGAACGACACCTATGGGATCACAAGAATCCCTACTACGGTTGCCGAGGCATAGGGTTGCGAGAAGAGCAGGATTAGTCGTCAGCACAAGGATCGTTTACCCAGGCTCGGGCGGCGAGGATGCGTAATACCCTAGTCCTGCTTTGGTGGCTGTATTTCAGAGAGTTCTTAAGCTCTCGAACTAGCTATGGTGGATGCGTGGTTTCAAAGACCCGAATCCCCCTCCAGTATGCCAAGGGCCTCCTTTTATAGTCAAAAGGGGCTGCCACAGTGGCACACATGAGGTGGAAAGGCATACAGTACTACGAGCTTATCGCAAATATTACACGACAAGATGCATTTAATGCATTGCTGAGGTGTCCCTATGCTTTATCGGGGACGGGAACGGAGCCCGTCCCGTCCGTCGCCGCTTCTCCTCGTTCTGACACGCGCCCTGGCCAACGGTGCATGCGGCGCCATGTAGGCAGGCAAGCAGCTGAGGTGGCGTGGCGGTAGGGTCTTCCCGAAGATCTGCATGCCGCCACGCATGTGCTTGCTGGTCTGGTCTGGGAGCTGCATGTTGCCACGCAGGTGCCAGCCCATCTGGTTGGGCTGGCAGCTGCATGCGAACGGCGGTGGAAGCTTGGCTGGTGCGGCCCTGGCGGTGGCCCCGCTGGCATTCTTGGCAAGGGTCTTGCCGGGTGGCCCGGCAAGGGTCTTGCCGCGATGCGCACTCGTCCCTAGCAAGGATCTTGCCGGGGGTCTTGTGGCTTTCCTCGGCAAGGATCCTGCCGAGGGTTGCCGTCTTCTGGTCTTCATCTTGATCTCATATATCTATGGTCTTGACAAAGATCTGCATGCCACCACAGAGGTGCCTCCCGAGCCCTGGCCCAATCATAGCCGGTTGGGTTGGAACCTGTGCCTCAAGGGCGGCTTGCTCTGTTGGTGTTTGGGCGTGCTACCCCGGCAAGGGTCTTGCCGGGGCTACTGAGGCTGCCCCCAGCAAGGGTCTTGCCGGGGGAGACTGCTCCGTCCCTGTGCTTCTTTGTGTTCTTGGCCTTGGCGTTGCCTTGATCAACTTGTGTTGGGCTTCGGCTTCTCTCCGGCTTCCCTCCTTTGTCTTGCTACGTGTGGCCGTGGCGCGTGGCTCTGACTGCCCGTGCACAAGTAAAGGGGTACAAAGGTGCGCCCCTACTTTTGTACACCGACACACTATCGTGGAACATGTGCTTCATAAATTACAAAATGGGCTCGATGGCGTACAAGGATCGCAAATCCTTGACCGCGTGGTAGAGGAGATCAGCGGCAGGGCCTTCGAAGAGATCGACGGCGATTGAACCAGATGGGTTGGGGATGGACCACTTAACCTGTGACATGGCCCGCATGAAGTCGTCGCTGTCGACGAGCTTGATGTTGTAGCCAGCTCTCCCGAGATACAGTAATACGCAAGCCCGCTGACGTGAAGCCTTTGGCATGGCAACATAGTCAACGTCCTCGTCGGCTTCTGCGGCGAGGTGTTGCTTTGGGATTGACAGATCGGGACAAACGGCGGCCACCTCGCCATCGTCCGCCAGGGAGGCCATGATAAACCTCTTTTTGGCCGTACGCTCGTCGGGCTCCCCGGGATACGTGGTCGGGCTTAGGCTGCGACTGTCTGGAGTAGGGGATGTGGATCTGGCGGGGAGAGTGATACGTCTCTAAGGTATCTATAATTTTTTTATTGTTCCATACTATTATATTATCCATCTTGGATGTTTTATATGCATTATTATGCTATTTTATATCATTTTTGGGACTAACTTATCAACCTAGTGCTAAGTGCCAGTTGTTGTTTTTCCTTATTTTTGCCTTTACATAAAATCAATACCAAATGGAACGAAACTTTTTGATGATTATTCTTTGACCACAAGACACCCTAGAAGCTTTGGAAGGAGGCCAGTGGGGCCACGAGGCGATGACAAGCTCGTAGGGTGCGCCCGGGGAGCGTGCCCCCCAGGTTTGTGGGCCCCCTGTGGCTCCTCTAACCCTTTTTTCTTCTTCTATAAATACCCAAATATTCCTTGTAGACCAGAGGGCACACCAAAAATACTTTTTCCACCGCCGCAAGTTTTTTTCCTCGTGAGATCCCATCTGGAAACCTTTTCTGGTACTTTGCCGGAGGGGGATTCGACCATGGAGGGCTTCTACATCAACCTTGTTGCCCTTCCATTGATGTGTGAGTAGTTTACCACAGACCTACGGGTCCATAGCTAGTAGCTAGATGGCTTCTTCCACTACTGCAGGTTGCTGCTAACGCGGCACTACGATCAGAGACCCTTTGACGAAACTGTGTGCGATGCATTAATCAAAAACGATGATGTAAAAAAAGTCAAGAAGACACAAAACATTTGCGATGAATGATACATCAAACACGGTTCATATTTTAGTTTCGTGTGTGATGCTGGGCATACGGTTGATCCATACGAACCGTTTGCGATAAGACAGAACAACAGAAATGGGCAGCCAGATCAAGGTGTGTGTGTGTGTGTGTGCGATATACGGCATATAGTTCGATCCGATGAACCATTTGTGATGATCGAGGTGAACACAAACGATTCAGTGTAACAAGATGTGTGTGATACCGGGCAAACAGGTCGGTAATCAGAATTGTGTGCGATCATTACAGATAGCCCATACGGTCTTTTTTTGTGAATTGTGTGCTCGTCAGGGAACACAGTTCAACAAACCAACTTGTGGGTGATAATGTAGAAGATCTCTGTCGAATATGTATTACTAATCGTTTGCGATGAGATTGACAGCATAAATAGAGATAACAAATTAATATGAGCGAATTGAAACAGAGATATATATAGTCTGCTTAATTTAGTCCTTCTTCTTCTTGTTGTTGTTGTTGTTGGATGAACCCGCGACATCGTCTTGGCGAGGGCGCTTCTTTCCGCTGACCGTTGGCTTTTCATCACCGTCGCCGTCGTCATCGCCATTGCTGTCGTCGTCCTCCTCCTCCTCGTTCGACCATTCCTCCTCATCATCATCGTTGTCCTCTTCTTCGTCCTCCGACGGCTCCTCGTCCATCTAGTTGTCGTCTGACGACTCCAGAGGCGGCGTCCCTTCCATGATCCGGATATAATCGAGGTTTGGGCTCGACGCCGGACTCATGGAAGACGAGCGGGATGATTCCGATGTTGACCTATCATCGGGCGCCAAACTGCTAGCCGAACTGTCGTCCTCGCTGTCGCTCGACATGGCTGCAGAGTGTGTGCCAGTGTGTAGCACGGCCTGCCGGGGACGATGAAAATGGTGGACATTTAAGCGGGGTATGCAGAGAAGAGGAAATGCCAATTGAAGCGGGGGTTGACGTATTATCTAACCGATGATATAATCAACCGCAATTATTTGTACCCAGTCGCTCCAAATTACCGGGGTTGCGCAGGACTCCTATTGGCTATTTGGCTGGTTTCTTTTTTCAGGACAAAAACAAGGAACGAGTTTTGGGATTATGCACCGGTACCGGTATGAATAGAGTAGGACAGTTGGCAAGCAATACATTGAGCTCTTGTTATTGATAAATCCAGTAATAATCAAACTATAAAGAAAAAGAAAAAAAGACAAAGGAAGATATCTGCACGAATCTTCGTGTAACATCAATGGCATAGGACCTAGATGTGCATTACTTAGAGCACATCTAGATGTGCTTTAGCAATACTATCAAACAAAACCCCTAATCATCATTGCAAAAAATGCATAGAACATGGCTAATGCGACAACCACAACTACACATGCTAGTTCCTTCTTGTCTCTTGCTTTTATCTGTTGCATGTGATTGATTCTTTCTTGCTTCATCGTACTGGTTGTACATTCCAGATCAGGCAGTTTCTTCTTCATCTTTATGTTATCTTCTGCGAGCTTGGTGATAACACTCCGAGCCCTGCCATGCCATTCTTCATCCAGCCAGTTAACAAAGGCACAAGCCTCATATCCATGCCAATGTTAAATAGTATTCAGGATGAGCGGTGGCATTAACTCAAGTAAAATGATAAACTTTAGCACTAACCTCTACGGGGCAACTGAGAAACCGCCTGCCAATGCCGAATCCCTCTGTGCATACACGTCGAGCGGGAGTGTGCCCATGCACACAACTCAGCTTTTGGTACTTCTCGATGGCGCAAAACTCGGAGTCGAACTCGTGTTGCGGGAGTCTGGAGTCATGCTCTAGATCCGGTTGCAGATCACTTTCCTGGGGGGTCATTCAGGATGGATTCAGCAAGGAGCTACTTTCGACATGCTAAAAAAGATCGGGATAGATTGGAACCTGACAGGATGATTCGGATCCGTAGTACACCTGCCTTCTGATGACCTTAGGCAAGTGCTCGGCGGCGATACGGGCAGGAGCAGCCGCACTGAAACCATCAGCACCACTCGTCCGCATTCCCCCAATGACAGCGCCACGCGAGGAAATTTGGAGGCTATCTAGAGATTTGGGGGAAATGGGGAAACTGTGGGCATAAGCTAACGGTCGGGAACTACTTATGGCACTATATGTTATATATGGCACACTGTTTATACATGTCGTTTGTGTTAGGTATTACAATGTCACACACAATTTCCGCACCAAACCGTGTGAGAAGACAACGTAGGTGAGACACGGTTGCCGTTACATAACCGCATGCGATGTACTACCCTGTACATATGATTGAGTTACAGTGATACCATGTAAACAGCCGCTCTGCGGATATCCATAAAAAAACAGCCGCTCTGCATATAAAGATGGCGGCGGCGGCCTAGGCAGCGGCTACAGGAGAAGAGGTCAATCCTCGGTCGGTGGGTTGTGGTGGCATCATAGGAGGTCAATCCTCGGTCTGCGGCGGGAGATAGGAGGAGCTCAACCATCGAGGTCGGCGGCAGCGTGATTCGAGCACATCCATCACGGTCGATGGCGGGATAGTGGAGGTCAAACTTCAGGCAGCAGCCGCACTAAGCTTTGCTCCTCGACCTGCTGTCTTGGCATGCCGCCGCATCGCGCTTCTCTATCTGCTGGGTGGAGGTCGCCGCGCGGCTAATTAATTAAGGTATTCTTTTCATGAGTGGCTCAATTAAGGTATTCAATTCCTAAGGGTAATGTTGTACTAGTACTTTGCGTGTAACTTGACTGCCATTATTTTTTTTCATTGCACGTCTCGATAACAATATGGATCGCCCTCAGTAATTATGAAAAAAACTTGTGATTTACGCACGCATCTTTGGGCAACAGTTAATCCGTGTATTAATGTTGTTGTTTTGTTTTTAGTTACCATTCGTTTGGTGTAGATGGAACGATCTCGATGGATGAATAATCGGAAAACTGCAGAATTTATCAGTGGTGTGACAGAGTTCATGTATTTGGCTGAAAGTACAAAGAGGACAATTGGTTATGTGGATTACATCATGTGTCCATGTGCTGATTGTGCCAATACAGAGTCACATGTAGTTGGAGATGTCTAGTGGCACTTAGTCTCTCGGGGATTCATGGATGGATATACACGTTGGACCAGACACGGTGAAGAGGAGGTCATGGATGGAGATACCCAGGGCTGCGAGATGCCAAACCCCGATCAGTGTCACATGGATGTTGAATCTAACATCGGGGCAGAGGCGTCAAGCTACCAATGGAACACCAGAAAGCCGAAACGCCCACTGGAAAACCAAGACGTCGACGCAGATGACGACGATCTTGATATGCCAGATTTTGCTGCTATGATTGCAGATTTCAAGGGCCCAAAAAAGGATATGATTGGGTACAAGGATCTGCCAACCATTGATGCGGACTCCAAGAAAGAATTGTATACAGGTTGCAAAAAGAAATATTCCAGGTTGAGTGCCACCCTGGCGATTCTCAGATTTAAAGCAGCAAACGGTCTATCAAACAAGGGCTTCACAGAGATGTTAGGTCTTTCCAAAGAAGTTCTTCCAGAAGATAATGTGCTCCCCAGAATCACGAATGAAGCGAAGAAAATTGTTTGCCCATTGGAACTTGAAGTACAAAAGATACACGCTTGTGTGAATGATTGTATATTGTACCGTCAAAGATTTGTGTGCATGTCCCACATGCAAGCATGCATGATACAAGTGCAGAAGAGCAAAGGACAAGTAGAAATTAGACGACGAGACCAAGACGGGAATCCCGTTCAAGGTTGTTTGGTACTTGCCTTTAATTCCAAGGTTGAGGCGTTTGTTTGCAAACCCTAGAGAGGCAAAGAGGTTGCGGGGGCATCATGATGAGCGAATTGTGGACAAGTTTATGAGGCACCCAAAAGATGGGGCTTAGTGGGAATTAATCGACAACAAGTTTGAAGACTTTGCCAAGGATCCTAGAAGTATAAGGCTCAGGGAGTGTACTGACGGGATGAATCCTTTTGGCGATATGTGCACCAATCACAGCACATGGTCGGTGCTTCTGTGCATATATAACCTAGCTCCTTGGTTGTGTATGAAGAAAAAATACATTATGATGTCAATGATTATCCAAGGCCCGAAGCAACCTGGAAATGACATCAACATTTACTTTTTGCTACTGGTAGAAGAATTGCTGACAGTGTGGGTAGATGTGCCTGCTGTAAAATGTTATGATGCTTACAGAAAGGAGATTTTTTATCCACATGCGATGCTGGTGCACACCTGATACGTCTCCAACGTATCTATAATTTTTGTTTGTTCCATGCTATATTATATTCTGTTTTGGACATTATTGGGCTTTATTATACACTTTTATATTATTTTTCGGACTAACCTCTTAACCGGAGGCCCAGCCCAGAATTGCTTTTTTTGCCTATTTCAGAGTTTCGCAGAAAAAGAAAATCAAACGGAGTCCAAATGAAATGAAACCTTCGGGAACGTGATTTTCGGAACGAACGTGATCCAGAGGACTTGGACCCTACGTCAAGACATCAAACAGGAGGCCACGAGGTAGGGGGCGCGCCTACCCCCCCCCCCCCCAGGCGAGCCCTCCACCCTCGTGGGCCCCCTGTTGCTCCACCGACGTACTTCTTCCTCCTATATATACCTATGTACCCCCAAACTACCAGATATGGAGCCAAAAACCTAATTCCACCGCCGCAACCTTCTGTACCCGTGAGATCCCATCTTGGGGCCTGTTCCGGAGCTCCGCCGGAGGGGGCATCGATCATAGAGGGCTTCTACATCAACACCATAGCCTCTCCGATGAAGTGTGAGTAGTTTACCTCAGACCTTCGGGTCCATAGTTATTAGCTAGATGGCTTCTTCTCTCTTTTTGGATCTCAATACAATGTTCTCCCCCTCTCTCATGGAGATCTATTCGATGTAATCTTCTTTTGCGGTGTGTTTGTTGAAACCGATGAATTGTGGGTTTATGATCAAGTTTATCTATGAACAATATTTGAATCTTCTCTGAATTCTTTTATGTATGATTGGTTATCTTTGCAAGTCTCTTCGAATTATCAGTTTGGTTTGGCCTACTAGATTGATATTTCTTGCAATGGGAGAAGTGCTTAGCTTTGGGTTCAATCTTGCGGTGTCCTTTCCCAGTGACAGTAGGGGCAGCAAGGCACGTATTGTATTGTTGCCATCGAGGATAACAAGATGGGGTTTATATCATATTGCATGAGTTTATCCCTCTACATCATGTCATCTTGCTTAAAGCGTTACTCCGTTCTTATGAACTTAATACTCTAGATGCATGCTGGATAGCAGTCGATATGTGGAGTAATAGTAGTAGATGCAGGCAGGAGTCGGTCTACTTGTCGCGGACGTGATGCCTATATACATGATCATACCTAGATATTCTCATAACTATGCTCAATTCTATCATATTAATCTCCCGACAACAAGCTATTTCTGGCGCCGTTTTTATTTTGTTTACTTTTAATTTGCATCTTTATCATAAAAATACCAAAAATATTATCCTATCATATCTATCAGATCTCACTCTCGTAAGTGACCGTGAAGGGATTGACAACCCCTTATCGCGTTGGTTGCGAGGATTTATTTGTTTGTGTAGGTGAGAGCGACTCGTGCGTGGCCTCCTACTGGATTGATACCTTGGTTCTCAAAAACTGTGGGAAATACTTACGCTACTTTGCTGCATCACCCTTTCCTCTTCAAGGGAAAACCAACGCACTGCTCAAGAGGTAGCAAGAAGGATTTCTGGCACCGTTGCCGGGGAGTCTACGCAAAAGTCAAACATACCAAGTACCCATCACAAACCCTTATCTCCCGCATTACATTATTCGCCATTTGCCTCTCGTTTTCCTCTCCTCCACTTCACCCTTGCCGTTTTATTTGCCCTCTCTTTTCCCGTCCCCCTTTTGTTCGCTTGCTTCTTGTTTGCTCGTGTGTTGGATTGCTTGCTTGTCACGATGGCTCAAGATAATACCAAATTATGTGACTTTACCAATACCAACAACAATGATTTCCTTAGCACTCCGATTGCTCCTCTTACCGATACTGAATCTTGTGAAATCAATGATGCTTTGTTGAATCTTGTCATGAAAGATCAATTCGCCGGCCTTCCTAGTGAAGATGTCGCTACTCATCTAAATAGCTTTGTTGATTTGTGTGATATGCAAAAGAAGAAAGATGTAGACAATGATATTGTTAAATTGAAGCTATTTCCTTTTTCTCTTAGAGATCGTGCTAAAGCTTGGTTTTCATCTTTGCCTAAAAATAGTATTGATTCTTGGAATAAGTGCAAAGATGCTTTTATCTCTAAGTATTTTCCTCCCGCTAAGATCATCTCTCTTAGAAACGATATTATGAATTTTAAGCAACTTGATCATGAACATGTTGCACAAGCTTGGGAGAGGATGAAATTAATGATACGTAATTGCCCTACGCATGGTTTGAATTTGTGGATGATTATACAAAAAATTTGTGCCGGATTGAATTTTGCTTCTAGAAATCTTTTAGATTCGGCCGCGGGAGACACTTTTATGGAAATCACTTTAGGAGAAGCTACTAAACTCCTAGATAATATTATGGTTAATTATTCTCAATGGCACACTGAAAGATCTACTAGTAAAAAAGTGCATGCAATAGAAGAAATTAATGTTTTGAGCGGAGAGATGGATGAACTTATGAAATTATTTACTACTAAGAGTGTTTCTTCTGATCCTAATGATATGCCTTTGTCTACTTTGATTGAGAATAATAATGAATCTTTGGATGAGAATTTTGTTGGTAGGAATAATTTTGGTAACAATGCGGATAGAGGAAACTTTAATCCTAGGCCTTATCCTAGTAATTCCTCTAATAATTATGGTAATTCCTACAACAATTCTGATGGAAATTTTAATAAGATGCCTTCTGAATTTGAGACTAGAGTTAAGGAATTTATGAATTCGCAAAAGAATTTCAATGCTTTGCTTGAAGAAAAATTGCTTAAAGTTGATGAATTGGCTAGGAACGTTGATAGAATTTCTCTTGATGTTGATTCTTTAAAACTTAGATCTATTCCTCCTAAGCATGATATCAATGAGTCTCTCAAAGCCATGAGAATTTCCATTGATGAGTGCAAAGAAAGAACTGCTAGGATGCGTGCTAAGAAAGATTGCTTTATGAAAGCGTGTTCTTCTAGTTTCTACGAAAATAAAGATGAAGATCTAAAAGTTATTGATGTGTCCCCTATTAAATATTTGTTTTGCAATATGAATCTTGATAATGATGGGACTGAATATGATCCACCTTTACCTAGAAGGCGTTCCAGAAATTCGGAGTTTTTAGATCTTGATGCTAAAATTGGTAAAAGTGGGATTGAAGAGATCAAAACTTTAGATATTAATGAACCCACTATTTTGGATTTCAAGGAATTTAATTATGATAATTGCTCTTTGATAGATTGTATTTCCTTGTTGCAATCCGTGCTAAATTCTCCTCATGCTTATAGTCAAAATAAAGCTTTTACTAAACATATCGTTGATGCTTTGATGCAATCTTATGAAGAAAAACTTGAGTTGGAAGTTTCTATCCCTAGAAAACTTTATGATGAGTGGGAACCTAGTATTAAAATTAAAATTAAAGACCATGAATGCTATGCTTTGTGTGATTTGGGTGCTAGTGTTTCCACGATTCCAAAAACTTTGTGCGATTTGCTAGGTTCCCGTGATTTTGATGATTGCTCTTTAAACTTGCACATTGCGGATTCCACTATTAAGAAACCTATGGGAAGAATAGGAACTATGTGCCCGTAGATTTTATTGTTCTTGATATAGATTGCAATCCTTCATGTCCTATTATTCTTGGTAGACCTTTCCTTAGAACGATTGGTGCAATTATTGATATGAAGGAAGGGAATATTAGATTCCAATTTCCATTAAAGAAAGGCATGGAACACTTCCCTAGAAATAAAGTAAAATTACCTTATGAATCTATTATGAGAGCCACTTATGGATTGCTTACCAAAGATGGCAATACCTAGATCTATCCTTGCTATTATGCCTAGCTAGGGGCGTTAAACGATAGCGCTTGTTGGGAGGCAACCCAATTTTATTTTTTAGTTTTTTTTGCTTTTTGCTTCTGTTTAGGAATAAATCTTTCTTCTAGCCTCTGGTTAGATGTGTTTTATGTTTTAGTTAGTGTTTGTGCCAAGTTTAACCTATAGGATCTTCTTGGATGATATTTTTTGATCTTGCAGAAAATTCCAGAAACTTTCTGTTCATGAAAATAATTGTTAAAAATCACCAGAACGTGATAAAATATTGATTCCAATTGCTGCTGATCAATAAACAAATTTACTAGGTCTTCCTATT
Organism: Triticum aestivum; assembly: GCF_018294505.1. Classification (NCBI taxonomy): domain Eukaryota; kingdom Viridiplantae; phylum Streptophyta; class Magnoliopsida; order Poales; family Poaceae; genus Triticum; species Triticum aestivum. Next base: position 239,808,811 of record NC_057802.1, on the reverse strand, counting down.
TTGGCTGAAAATTTGGAGTTCCAGAAGTTTGCGTTAGTTACAGATTACTACAGACTGTTCTGTTTTTGACAGATTCTGTTTTTCGTGTGTTGTTTGCTTATTTTGATGAATCTATGGCTAGTAAAATAGTTTATAAACCATAGAGAAGTTGGAATACAGTAGGTTTAACACCAATATAAATAAAGAATGAGTTCATTACAGTACCTTTGATAGAGGCAAAGGTGTCCCGTCTTTCGATGAGATGATGGATATCGCTTTGGTGGAAGTCGACTTTGACGATCCGACTACGGACGTGCGATGACGTCGCGCCTTAGCAATTGCTAAACCAACTCCGAGAGGTTATTGACCACGCCGGAGCACGATCAACCTAACCACGAGGGTTTGTTTCCTGCGAGCAAACGAAGAACAAGCAAGAAACTGAGATTGCAATCTGGATATTGCGAATATAAGATGAAAACTTTATTGATCAAGGTGGAGTTCTGTGACGCCTTTGTCTGGTCATTGAACACAAACGAAGTACGCGAAGTTGCAGCTATGGCGAACTTTTAATCTAAACAAAACCCAAAGTCTAAACGACGCCCTAAGGGCTATATATATGGAGGAAGAGGGGGAATTTCGTGGCCCTTGGGGAAGGGGTCCGAAACCAACCCTATCTCTTGTTTCCCCACACATACGGACTCTAAAAACAGCCTATACTCAAGTATTTCGAAATTACATGGGTCTGGCCCAATAATAAGGTGACGCGGCACCTAGAATAGCCTCTGGACGAAAGTTATGAAGTAGCATCTTGTATATTTCGTCCAAGGCTTCATGCACGCATTATGGTGGCTTCAATGTCCTGAAATCATCACTTGTAACTCCGTTCTTGTTCCCCATGCGCATGCCATCATCTCCATGCTTGTTCTTGCTCCAATCTTCATCCTTCTCAAAGCTAGGCCCTTCATTTGTAAGCAAAACAAATGTATCCAATTTAGGCAGCATCATATTCTCATGAACATTAGAATCATTACCAAGAAACGAAAGTACCTGTAATTTAATTGGCGTGCGCGAGCTCTAGTAATTGGTCCAGTATGTATAGCAGCAGGGGCTGTGGGTGTAACAATGGTATTGATGTCCTCATCAACCTTGAAGTGGTCTTTTGTTTTCTTTCGCTAACGGAGCTCACGAGATTTTCTGCTAAGTTTTGTGTTGTGAAGTTTTCAAGTTTTGGGTAAAAGATTTGATGGATTATGGAACAAGGAGTGGCAAGAGCCTAAGCTTGGGGATGCCCATGGCACCCCCAAGATAATCTGAGGACACCTAAAAGCCAAAGCTTGGGGATGCCCCGGAAGGCATCCCCTCTTTCGTCTACTTCCATCGGTAACTTTACTTGGAGCTATATTTTTATTCACCACATGATATGTGTTTTGGTTGGAGCGTCTTGTATGATTTGAGTCTTTGCTTTTTAGTTTACCACAATCATCCTTGCTGTACACACCTTTTGAGAGACACACACATGATTCGGAAATTATTAGAATACTCTATGTGCTTCACTTATATCTTTTGAGTTATAGAGTTTTCGCTCTAGTACTTCACTTATATCTTTTTAGAGCACGGTGGTGGACTTGTTTTATAGAATCTATTATTATCTCATGCTTCACTTAGATTATTTTGAGAGTCTTAAATAGCATGGTAATTTGCTTAAGTAATCCTAATATGCTAGGTATTCAAGATTAGTAACAACTTTCTTATGAGTGTGTTGAATACTAAGAGAAGTTTGATGCTTGATGATTGTTTTGAGACATGGAGGTAGTGATATCAAAGTTGTGGTAGTTGAGTAGTTGTGAATTTGAGAAATACTTGTGTTGAAGTTTGCAAGTCCCGTAGCATGCACGTATGGTAAACGTTATGTAACAAATTTGAAACATGAGGTGTTCTTTGATTGTCCCCCTTATGAGTGGCGGTCGGGGACGAGCGATGGTCTTTTCCTTCCAATCTATCCCCCTAGGAGCATGCGCGTAGTGCTTGGTTTTTGATGACTTGTAGATTTTTGCAATAAGTATGTGAGTTCTTTATGACTAATGTTGAGTCCATGGATTATACGCACTCTCACCTTTCCATCATTGCTAGTGATGTGGAGCATCCTACGATCATCCCCATGGACCTACCATCGTCTCATCAAGAGCCAAGAGGACCCATGACACGAGCACGAGCTAGAGCTCTCGAGAACGAGGTGACTTCCTTCCTTAGTGATATCACATATGATCCACTCGAGACATGGCTACTACCTAAGTCTGATATGCTATGCATGATCAGGTGTCAAGAGGACCCTCACAAATTGCACGTGAAGACGGACAAGCCGCCAAGTCCATGGATGAAGAGAACCAATGGAAACGGGCAAGTTCACTTTCCAGGCCCCGGACATCCGGCCCCTGAAGATGTCAACGACAACAGCAGCCCATCAATCGAAGTGCTAGAGGGCCTAGACATCCGGCCCCATTCCCCGGACATCCGGCTCCTCCCGAAGCCCCGGAAATCCGGCCTCTTCACCCGAACATCCGGCCCCGCCTATCCAGAGAGCACAGAATGCCTCCACGCCATCCCGGACATCCGGCCCCCAGCCCGGACATCCGGCTCCTCCTGAAGTCCCGGACATCCGGCCCGACGCCCGGACATCCGGCTCCGCCTATCTGCGCACAGTAAAGGGCTAAGGCCCATGTACCTCTTCGCCCCCCTAGACTATATATACTCCATCCCCTTCCTCTTTCTAGGGTTAGCATTGGTTTAGCTCATAGTTGAGATAGAGCTTTGCTCATCCATTACGGATCTCCTCCTCGAGAGAGACTGTGGCCCCTCTTCGGAGAAGATCACCTTGGATTCAAGACCCCCTCTTGGGTGGCCCCCATCAAGGCCTCCTCACGGAGAAGAACCGGTTACCGTTTGTATCGTCCGTTGTTGACTTTGGATCTTGTATCTCACCTTTGTGTTCATCGATCTAGCGCATGTGTGATCTATTCTTGTTGGTTGAGTGATTTCTCTCGTGTTTTCCCTCGTGTTTCCCCTCGTGTTCTTCGAGTTCCTCTTTGGGATCCACTCCTTTCGTGAAAGATCGGCCATCTAGGGTTCCACCCTACATCATCTTGGTATCATGAGCCACGTTGATCACGATTTCGGAGCCCCCTCCCTTTGTTTTCTAGCTTGATTTTGTTGATTTCGTCCTAAATCCGAAAATTGCCCCAATTTTTTTTGTGATTTGTTGGTGTGATGATGTTTTGTTGGATTTGATCCGCGGATTTCGTGTGTTGCAGGTAGATCTAGCTTTTCCCCATCTTTTCCCCAAATTCCATCCACAAAATCTTCCGAATTTTGCCCCGGATTTGACCTCTCCACGCGGTGTTCTTCGAGTTCGTCCACGGATCCCGAGCCCGGACATCCGGCCCGGCCCGGACATCCGGCCATCAGCCCGGACATCCGGCCCCTGACTGCATCACTTCCATCATTCACTTCGTTTCCCGCCTAACTCTTGACAAATTTTGTCCCGGTGCCCACATACACTTCCGCATACCACCACCACTTCCGCATAGCACCACCATAGCCTTTCCCGCTACCAACTCCGACAATTTTGATCCGTTTTGCTTTGAGAATTTGAGTTGTGGTTTCTGTGTCCTATTGTGTTTCGGCTATCTAGGTATGGTTCGGTATCAACATCACCACCGCTCATCTTCGCCAAGGACTACTACGAACGGCTACATCACTTTGGTATCACCTCACCTTGGTATCACTTTGGTATCATGATATCATCCTACTCTCTTGCATTTTCATTGATAACCCCATAGCCTTACTTTTGCGTCACTTACCCATCGAGACTAGCCTTTGAGTATTGCCGGCAACGTGACTTGTGCACATTAGTGATCATACTTCCCATAGCATACATACCATCATCGTGTTGCATATCTTGGTATCATCTCTTGTGTCACAAAGTTGTCTTTCGCATACACAATTGCTATCTTGGTTCGTGAAGCATTGCATGAGAAAAGAGCTCAAACAACAAAGAGCCAAACAAGCTTTTAAGCAAAAGGGAAAGATAAGCAAAGAGCTTATAAGCAAGAACCATAGCATCATACAACATTAAGATTGTCATACTCGATCATCTTGGATCAAAGCATAGGAACATCATACATATAGCATACTTGGGATAGAAGTCGTTGCATTTTTGCTTAGTAGGTTGTGCACAAGTTCGTATCCGCCTATTGTGCAATCATGCTAGTGTCTCTCTAGTGTTGTGCAACAAGAGCATCTTGGTGGATTCCACATTTTGGCTCATCCTTGGTTGCCCAACCCCACATCATCTATTTGCGTGTGTGTTTCCGTGTACCATATCTTGCTATTGGTCTACTTGTTGCATTTGCAAATTTGTGAATCTTTTCCAACATTATTGAGTCTCACTTACAATTGCATCAAATTTTGTGCCACCATCCTAACGAAGCCCCACCATAAGCTTTTACTTGTGTAGGTGTGAGAACCGACAAGAATTGGTACCAATTGTGCTATTTCCTTGATACACATTGGAGTGATCTTTGATCCATTTTCAACATCGGTCAAGGTACATTTGGTATTGGTTCTTCTTTTTCTCCCACTCACATATCTTTGTTTGGAATGATGGATAGGCCAAGTACTTCTACCAACCCACTCTTCTTGGAGCAAGACGACGACATGTCATCCTACGTCACCAAGACTCAACTATTTGGTGCACACCGAGCTTTGCATCAAGAACAACTTGCTTTGGGCGACCGCATCGACAATCTCGCCACCGACCTACGACAATCCGAGCAACATACAAGAGACTACTTCGACACATCCATGAGTTCCCTCAAAGAAGATATCCGAACCATGATGGTCCGCTCTTCTACAACTTCGTCCTCGTCAAGACGGAGCCGCTCAAGTCGACACTCCGACGACAATATCTCCGGTTCAAGTACACGAACATCGAACACTCTTCGTCGTGCCGCGCGTCAAGACCGTCAAGCTAACCGCAATCCTCTACACGACACCGACTCTCAAGAGCATCGACATCGTCAAAACCAAGCTGCTTTCGCACAAGCACAAGAACGGCAACGCCAACGACAACAAGAACAAGAGGAGCGAGCGCGCCAACATCAAGATGCACAAGACGTCGAGGCACAACGTCAAGAACAACAACCACGTGAAGCTCAAGCACTTGAGGCGCAACGTGCCCTTCATGACTCAAGTCGTGCCATAGCCAATCGAGGCTGTCAAGCTCGACTACATCAAGAAGCACTTCGCGACGAAGCTCAAGAAAGAATTTAACAAGCACGTGTGCATCGACAAGCTCCTCGTCGAGATCGACAAGCTCCTTGTCGAGATAGACAAGCTCCTCCTCAAGCGAGACAAGAACGTCAAGTCCATCGAGAGCAAGAAGACAATGGACCCCGTCCTCGCCAAGAGCAACATGAGGTCGACAACCCTCCTCGCCAAGAGCAACATGAGGAAGACAACCCTCCTCGCCAAGAGCAACATGAGATTGCCAATCCTCACCGACATGGGCGTCATCATCCCCGACCCCAACACAACGAAGAGCAACGATATGGCAAGCTAAAGTTCACCATGCCCAAGTTTACCGGAAGCAATGACCCCGAAGAGTACATATCATGGGCATTGAAGGTTGACAAAATCTTCCGCTTGCACAACTACAAAGAAGAGAAGAAGATCGCAATGGCATCCCTTGAATTCCAAGACTACGTCCTCATTTGGTGGGAACAAGTCATTGAGCGCCGAGCGACAAGAGGTGAACCCATCACCACTTGGGCACAAATGAAGGATGTCATGAGAGCACGATTCGTGCCAAACTACTACAACCGCGACCTCTTCAAGAAACTCCAACAACTCAAGCAAGGAACCAAGAGCGTTGAAGAATACTACAAGGAAATGGAGATTGCCATGATACGAGCCAATGTCAAAGAAGATGATGAGCAAACTATGGCACGTTTCTTGAATGGACTCAACCACCCTATCAAGAAGATTGCCGACTTCCAACCATACTCGAACCTCATCGAGCTAGTGCATCGAGCTACCAAAGCGGAATGGCAAGTACAAGACGACTTCAAGTATGCCAAGTTCTCATCCAAGTCCTATGGCCTCTCCAACAATCAAGCTTCGACGACTCCAACACATTCTACCTCAACCAAGCCATCTACAAGCAACGGCAACAAGTCAAGTTACAAGAAAACTTCGACAAGCTCAAGTCGTCCTCCTACTACAAGCAACTTCAAGTCGAAAGCTTCATCATCATCTACTCCAACCGATGAGACCATCAAGACAAGTTCCATCAAATGTTTCACATGCGGAGGCCGAGGCCACAAGTCCTTCGAGTGCATAAACAAGCGCACCATGATCCTCAACGACGACGGAACCTACGACTCCATGAGTGAAGGAGAAATGGAAGCCCTTGAGCAAGTGGCCATGCACCGACAAGTGAACAACAAAGACGAAGATGATCAAGTCTTTTGTGATGAAGATTCAAGTCCCGCTCTTGTTGTCTCCAAGGTCTTGACTCTTCAACATCAACAAGACAAAGATCAAAGATGCCATATCTTCCACACAAAGGCCGGCATCAATGGACGGTCCGTCAAGGTCATCATGGATGGAGGTAGTTGCCATAACTTAGCAAGTGAAGAACTATGCTCCAAACTCCAATTGGTCAAGATGAAGCACCCACACCCCTACAAGGTTCAATGGCTAAGCGACACCGGCACCATCCAAGTCGAGCATAGGGTACAAGTCTCTTTCAAGATCGGCGCCTATGAAGACACTTTGGAGTGTGATGTCCTTCCGATGATCGTGTGTCACCTCCTTCTTGGATGGCCATGGCAATTTGACTGAGGTGTCATTCACAATGGGCGTACAAATCACTATAGCTTCAAGATGAAAGGGAAAGAGTTTGTGCTACGACCTATGTCTCCAAGCCAAGTACTCGCCGACAAGCAAGCCACCCATCGTGGAGAGAATAGTGAGAGAGCGACCCACCAAAAAGAGAGTGAGCGCCACAAGCCCAAATTGAGTGCCTCCACGATGAGCGACAAGAAAAACTTAGTCCTCTTTGCCACCAAACGTGAGATGAGAGAAGTGTGTGAGAACCCATCAAGCGTCCTACACTATGTCCTATTGTGCAAGGACGAGGCACCAAAAACTAACAACTCTCACAATCTACCTTTGGTGTTATCTTCTTTATTGCAGGAATTCCAAGATGTTTTCCCCGATGAGCTACCTCCGGGTGTACCTCCACTACGAGGCATTGAGCACCGAATCGATCTCATCCCCGGAGCGCCGCTTCCAAACAAAGCTCCCTACCGCGTCAACCCCGAAGAAACCAAAGAAATACAAAGGCAAGTAAAGCATCTCATAGATCATGGACATGTGCGTGAAAGTTTGAGTCCTTGTGCCGTACCGGTCATTCTTGTACCAAAACGAGACGGTAGTTTTCGCATGTGTTCCGATTGTAGACCTATCAATGCTATCACCGTTCGATATAGGTACCCCATTCCACGCCTTGATGATATGCTTGATGAACTTAGAGGTGCGACTATCTTTTCCAAAATTGATCTTAAAAGTGGTTACTATCAAATCCGCATACAAGAGGGTGATGAATGGAAAACCGCTTTCAAAACCAAGTTTGGTCTATATGAGTGGTTAGTCATGCCTATGGGTTTATCGAAAGCACCCGGTACTTTCATGTGTCTTATGCATTACGTGTTTCGCCCTTACATTGGTGAATTTGTTGTTGTCTACTTTGATGATATCCTTGTGTTTAGCAAATCTCTCAAAGAGCATGTCACCCACCTTCGCACCGTGTTACAAACTCTTCGAAAAGAACAACTTTATGCTAATATGGAAAAATGCCTCTTTGGTGTTGATAAGCTTGTTTCCTTGGGTTTCGTAGTATCTTCTAAGGGTGTTCATGTTGATGAATCTAAGATCAATGCTATTAAAACTTGGCCCCAACCAACCAATTTGCAACAAGTGCGTAGTTTTCTTGGTTTAGCCGGTTTCTACCGTAGATTTGTGAAGGATTTTAGCACCATTGATTCACCTTTGCATGCTTTGAGTAAGAAAAATGCACCGTTTGTTTGGGGAACATCCCAAGACATCGCTTTCAATGAGCTTAAAAATTTTCTTACTCATGCTCCCGTGCTTGCATTACCCAACTTTGACAAACCTTTTGAAATTCATTGCGATGCTAGTGGTAATGGCATAGGAGGTGTGTTAACGCAAGAGAAGCACCCCATTGCATACTTTAGTGAGAAACTCTCCGGAGCGCAACTCAATTACCCCATCTATGACAAAGAGCTATATGCTTTAGTGCGAGTTTTGCATGAATGGGAACATTACCTACGCCCTCATGAGTTCATCATCCATACCGACCATGAAACGCTTAAATACCTTAAGGGTCAAACTAAGTTGAACAAGTGTCATGCTAAATGGAGTGAGTTTATTGAGTCTTTTCCTTATGTCATCAAGTATATTAAAGGTAAGGAAAATGTTGTGGCGGATGCGCTTCCCGTATATGCATGCTTGTCACTCAACTTGAATTGAATGTCATTGGTTTTGAGCACATAAAAGACTTGTATGAGCATGATCCTACATTTGCTATTCCTTATGCCAAGTCTTTGACGCATACTTCTTGGGATCGATACTACATCAAAGATGGATATCTTATGAGAGCTAACAAACTTTACATTCCCGAGTCCTCTCTTCGCTTGTTGCTTTTGCAGGAATCTCATGGAGGCAGACTCATGGGACACTTTGGACGCGACAAGACATTTGCTACGCTCTCCAAGAACTACTTTTGGCCCAAGATGTTTCACGACGTCAATCGCTTCACCAACCGATGATCTACATGTTGCAAAGCTAAGTCTAAAGCCCAATCTCATGGCCTCTGTATGCCACTTCCAATTCCATATCAACCATGGGAAGATATTAGCATGGATTTTGTGCTTGGTTTGCCTAGAACTCAAAATGGCAAGGATTCCGTTCTTGTTGTTGTGGACCGATTCTCCAAAATGGCACATTTCATTCCTTGCAACAAGATAGACGATGCTTCACATGTTGCAAATTTGTTTTGTAGGGAAATCTTGCGCCTTCATGGAGTGCCAAAGACGATTGTCTCGGACCGCGACGTCAAGTTCTTGAGTTACTTTTGGAAGACCTTGTGCGCCAAGCTCGGAATCAAGCTTTTGTTCTCTTTGGCATACCATCCACAAACCGACGGCCAAACGGAGGTGACGAACCGCACGCTCTCCACTCTACTACGCGTGTTGATAAAGAAGAACATCAAGGAGTGGGAGGAGTGCTTACCTATCGCCGAGTACACCTACAATCGTGCAAGACATTCGACTACCGGCAAGTCCCCCTTCGAGGTCGTCTATGGCTTCAACCCATTGTCACCATTGGACATTCTACCTCTACCGCTACAAGAGCACACAAACATGGACACGAGTGCCCGAGTCTACTTCCTCAAGAAGACGCATGAAGATACAAGGACCACCATCGAGCGCCAAGTACAACGACTCGCGACCAAGCTCAACGTCAACAAGCAACCCATGATGTTCAATGTTGGAGATCTTGTGTGGCTACACCTTCGCAAGGATTGCTTCCCCAATGAACGCAAGTCCAAGCTACTACCCCGAGCGGATGGACCCTTCAAGGTGCTTGCACGCTACAACAACAACGCATACAAGATCGACATCCCACGCGACAAGTACTCCATGAGCGACATCTTCAACATCAAAGATCTCTCCCCGTACCATGGTGATGAGGATTTCGATCCGAGGTCGGATCTTTCCCAAGGGAGGGGAGATGATGCGGAGCATCCTATGATCATCCCCATGGACCTACCATCGTCTCATCAAAAGCCAAGAGGACCCATGACACGAGCACGAGCTAGAGCTCTCGAGAACGAGGTGACTTCCTTCCTTAGTGATATCACATATGATCCACTCGAGACATGGCTACTACCTAAGTCCGATATGCTATGCATGATCAGGTGTCAAGAGGACCCTCACGAAGATGCACGTGAAGACGGACAAGCCGCCAAGTCCATGGATGAAGAGAACCAACGGAAACGGGCAAGTTCACTTTCCAGGCCCCGGACATCCGGCCAAGGCCCCGGACATCCGGCCCCTGAAGATGTCAACAACAGCAGCAGCCCAGTAATCGAAGTGCTACAGGGCCCGGACATCCGGCCCCATGCCCCGGACATCTGGCTCCTCCCAAAGCCCCGGAAATCCGGCCTCTTCGCCCGGACATCCGGCCCCACCTATCCAGAGAGCACAGAACACCTCCACGCCAGCCCGGACATCCGGCCCCCAGCCCGGACATCCGGCTCCGCCTGTCTGCACACAGTAAAGGGCCGAGGCCCATGTACCTCTTCGCCCCCCTAGACTATATATACTCCATCCCCTTCCTCTTTCTAGGGTTAGCATTGGTTTAGCTCATAGTTGAGATAGAGCTTTGCTCATCCATTACGGATCTCCTCCTCGAGAGAGACTGCGGCCCCTCTTCGGAGAAGATCACCTTGGATTCAAGACCCCCTCTTGGGTGGCCCCCATCAAGACCTCCTCACGGAGAAGAACCAGTTATCGTTTGTATCGTCCGTTGTTGACTTTGGATCTTGTATCTCACCTTTGTGTTCATCGATCTAGCGCATGTGTGATCTATTCTTGTTGGTTCAATGATTTCTCTCGTGTTTTCCCTCGTGTTTCCCCTCGTGTTCTTCGAGTTCCTCTTTGGGATCCGCTCCTTTCGTGAAAGATCGGCCATCTAGGGTTCCACCCTACATCAGCTAGCCTCTTCGGTACCGTGCATTGCCCTTTCTCACATTGAGAGTTGGTGCAAACTCCGCCGGTGCATCCAAACCCCGTGATATGATACGCTCTTTCACACATAAACCTCCTTATATCTTCCTCAAAACAGCCACCATACCTACCTATTATGGCATTTCCATAGCCATTCCGAGATATATTGCCATGCAACTTTCCACCGTTCCATTTATCATGATACGTTCATCATTGTCATATTGCTTTGCATGATCATGTAGTTGACATAGTATTTGTGGCAAAGCCACCGTTCATAATTCTTTCATACATGTGACTCTTGGTTCATTGCATATCCCGGTACACCGCCGGAGGCATTCATATAGAGTCATACTTTGTTCTAGTATCGAGTTGTAATCATTGAGTTGTAAATAAATAGAAGTGTGATGATCATCATTTTCTAGAGCATTGTCCCAAGTGAGGAATAAAAAAAGAGAAAGGCCATAAAAAAAGAGAATGCACAAAAAATGAGAGAAAAAGAGAGAAGGGACAATGTAAGTATCCTTTTTTACCACACTTGTGCTTCAAAGTAGCACCATAATCTTCATGATAGAGAGTCTCTTGTTTTGTCACTTTCATATACTAGTGGGAATTTTTCATTATAGAACTTGGCTTGTATATTCCAACGATGGGCCTCCTCAAGTGCCCTAGGTCTTCGTGAGCAAGCAAGTTGGATGCACACCCACTTAGTTTCTTTTGTTGAGCTTTCATATATTTATAGCTCTAGTGCATCTGTTGCATGGCAATCCCTACTCCTTGCATTAACATCAATCGATGGGCATCTCCATAGCTCATTGATTAGCCTCGTTGATGTGAGACTTTCTCCTTTTTTGTCTTCTCCACATAACCCCCATCATCATATTCTATTCCACCCATAGTGCTATATCCATGGCTCACGCTCATGTATTGCGTGAAGGTTGAAAACGTTTGAGATTACTAAAGTATGAAACAATTGCTTGGCTTGTCATCGGGGTTGTGCATGATGAGAGCATTCTTGTGTGACGAAAATGGAGCATGACTAAAATATATTATTTTGTAGGGATGAACTTTCTTTGGCCATGTTATTTTGAGAGGACATAATTGCTTAGTTAGTATGCTTGAAGTATTATTACTTTTATGTCAATATTGAACTTTTATCTTGAATCTTTCGGATCCGAATATTCATACCACAATTAAGAAGAATTACATTGAAATTATGCCAAGTAGCATTCCACATCAAAAATTCTGTTTTTATCATTTACCTACTCGAGGACGAGCAGGAATTAAGCTTGGGGATGCTTGATACGTCTCCAACGTATCTATAATTTTTGATTGTTCCATGCTATATTATATTCTGTTTTGGACATTATTGGCCTTTATTATACACTTTTATATTATTTTTGGGACTAACCTATTAACCGGAGGCCCAACCCAGAATTGCTGTTTTTTGCCTATTTCAGAGTTTCGCGGAAAAAGAATATCAAACGGAGTCCAAACGGAATGAAACCTTCGGGAACGTGATTTTCGGAACGAACGTGATCCAGAGGACTTGGACCCTACGTCAAGACATCAAACAG
>NC_057802.1:239417024-239495440 GCF_018294505.1 Triticum aestivum | reverse complement strand
GCAACTAAAATTGCAAAAAAAAACAAATTTGATTATATTTTCAAATAACAAATTTGATGATTTTTTCAAATAATAAATTTGATGATATTTTTTCATATTCATAAATATTTTCAAATAACAAATTTGATGATATTTTTTAAAAAATTATTACTGTTTTTATAAAAAATATTACTGTTTCATATTCATATTCATTTTCTAAAAAATTATTAGATGCAACAAAAAATAATAATAAAAAAGATTACTAATGGCGCACCTCTGGCTGGTGCGCCATCGCTGTATAAAAAAAGTTTGCTAATGGCGCACCGATTGTGGGTGCGCCATTGCTATATAAAAAAACATTCTAATGGCGCACCGCTTCGGGGTGCGCCATTAGTATGTTTCCCCCCTATAGCTAATTCCTCCCTCTCCCTCGCCAGTTCCCCTTCGTCCCTCTCCCTCGCGCCAGTTCCTCTCCGTCCGCTCCCAATCCGCGCCCCCGCCGCCTCCCTCTCCCCATCCTCCCCTCCGACCCCACCCCACTCTCGCCGGAGCAGCGCCGCAGGGCCGACACCAACCTCGCCCTCGCCCGCTCGCGCCGCAACCTCCGCCTCGCCGAGTCCGGAGCTGCTCGTGGAGGAGATGTGGCTGGAGGCGCTCTCCGGGGAGCTGCTCAAGCCCTACGCGCTCGACCTCTGCCGCTTCGTCGCCCTCGAGCGCCTGCACGCCAAGGTGCCCGTCTACCCGCCGCCCCACCTGATCTACCCAAGGTGCCTTCCCCTGTTCCCCCTAATTTTTTTCTTTCACTTGTTCTACTTGCTTATGGGATGAACTGCTCGGAGTAGCCTGTTTTTTGTTGTATGTAACGCCGTTGGTAAGTATAAGGTCGCAAATTAACTGTTAACCCAGCTGCTTAACTGTGAAGTGATGGTGCAAATTAACTGTTAAGTAATGGGATTAACTGCTGGGAGTACTATCTGAAGTTGTGAACCTAGCTACTAAGTATTGGTGCAAATTAATTGTTAACTTGAAGAAACAGAGCTTCTCTTGGTACTATTGGCTGTTAAGATGGCTGAAGTATTGGCTGAAGAAATGAACCTAGCTAGGATACTACTAGGAAAAGGCCTACTAATGGCGCACCTAATTTGGCCATTAATGGCGCATTAGTGGTGCGCCATTAGTAGCACGCCATTAGTATATTTTACTAATGGCGCACCCCAGATGCGTCATTAGTATATACAACAGTGCGCCATTAGTATGCCTCCCAGGGGGCCATGTATACCCAGGTGCTTTGGCATACTAATGGCGCACAACAACAGGATGCGCCATTAGTAACTTCAGCATACTAATGGCGCACTGTTTAGTGATGCACCATTAGTATCCTTTGGCATACTAATGGCGCACTATGATGTGATGCGCCATTAGTATGAATATTAGTTTTTTTTTGTTTTTTTATTTTCTGTTTTTTGCACAGGTTACAAAATGTATAATTGGACAAAATATAGACAGCACACATCAACAACAGATTCATCGAATACAATAGAAGATTAGTCTCTGAATACAATTCATCATTTTAGTCTCCGAATACAATTCATCATATTAGTCTCCGAATTGAAAAGACCGAACAAAGATAGAACATTATATTACAAGTCTCGAGACCGCGAGTTTGTCTTCACATTACAAGTCGATATCGATCATCTAAACTACCATCACATAGAAGAGAGCTGCGGTCATCACGATGAGCATCATCACGATGAAACTCGTCTTCATCTGGTTCCTCCAACGCTCCCTCCCCTCTCCCGCTAGATAGCGGGCGTATCTAGATTCGGCCTCGGCCCTAGTGGCGTACCCTTTGTAACTGTTACCGCTGAATCGGTGAACCTGTCTCCGACACTCCTCCCAGTCGTCGTAGACTCCGGGAACCTTACCCTTGTACACGACATACCACGGCATCGCTATGCAGTAGCCAAACGAAACGTTAGTACCAATTCACAGACAATACATAAGCAATATATAAGTATGCAACAGAACGATCGGAAGAGAAAAGCAAGACATTAATAGCATCGATTACATCTAAGTTGAAGGACTCTCGAAACCAAAGAGACATACTACAAGTTCATTAAAGTTTAATTACAACATGAGCCAATCGATGTTTCAGAACTAGACACAGCATCACTGCTTTCGACTCGACTCAAGGGACCGGAGCGTGGATGAAGCCGCCGTCTATCGTGGGTCATGAAACAACGGGCGTTGTCAGCCTGCATTTGTAGGATTGTGTCGATGTCACTGTTGGACGGTTGATTTCTGAGGTAGAACTGCCCCGAGGTACGAAGGACATCTTGATGGATGATTTCTGCAAACTCCGACTGGATGCGAAAGAATTCTTGTCTGATGTCCGCGTCCTGGATTGCCGACACGCTCGCGGCCCAATCTTTGAGTCTACTCGGTAGCAGTAGTTGATGATGGTCCCGTACGATCGCCCGCATGTGATGGATGGCGTAGTGGGCACCCTTCTGACCGCCAGGCGGCTGCTTGACGCAGCAGAACGTCGTATTGTGGGAGAACACGTGCTTGCTGTACTTACGAATATGCCTAGTGAAGGTGCCTCCAGATTTGACGTAGCCGGGGAGAACATCATCAAGAACCTTCTTGACATTTGTGTAGTCTACGTTCGACTGACGGTCCAGGTCGAAATACGTGGCCATGGAATATTTGGGGCTTAGGAGGATGAGCGTGCAATGTGTGTCACTGCAGAAAACACGGAATGTTAAAAGAAAAACGATTGAAATCTAAGAATTCATATGTTACGGGGCGGTTGAGGGGAGGACTTACTCGGGAAAGTAAGGCACGAGGAAGTTATCCTTATCTTGGTTTGCCAGAATGACGCCTTCGAGGTAAGAACTCGCGACTTGCCGGTCCCCAGCGCTGCCCAAGATCTTGGCACGCATGTAGAAGGGGTCGACTATCACGATGTCCGGGGTCTTGTCGCGAATGATCCGTATCTCCATACTCAGCGAAAATAGCCGAACGAAAGTGTAGTGCAGCGGATGAAGGTTCAACATAGCGTGGATGTCATCAAACCGCAGGACGATCGTACCCCCGATGGAGTTATCCACAAAGCCCTTGCCCTCTGGCACCTTGGCCGCGAAAACCGGGTATGCCACATCCTTCTCTCGGAGACGCCGCTTCTCCAAAGAAAGAACACTGTCATGCAGACTCCGCATAGCACCGGTTGCAGCATCGAGCATATTTCTCGGTAGCATCGGCCTACCCGCCACATGCACCCTCCTCGAGATATCCGCAGTTGAAGGTGGCCCGTCCTGAGCATGGATCGTACTCGGTGCCGGCTGGCCCGCACCCTTGTTAGTCTTTCTTTTGCGTGCCTTCTTCTTGATCTCCTGTAATGGGACCGAGTTCTGCTCACAGACCGCCTTCTTGAGTGTGTTGGGGCTGATCATATTTGGCACCTCGCCTATCTGAGGCTCGGTGAAGTCGGCAGCTGGAGGCGTCTCCTGAGAGCTGAACTGCAGACGACGCCTGTTGCAACTTGGCTTCTCCGCGGTACCAGCTAGATCGCACTCGTCTTTTGTTGGGTTGGGTTCTTGAGAAGGAGGCCCCATGAAGTCGCCACCGTCCCCATGATCGGCAAAGTACTGATCGACGTTGGCAAATGTATCGTCGTCGTCGTCGTTCTGATCCTGTGCCATATGCATGTTTGGATCCAGTGGCATAGGGATGTCCGGCACCGTTGCGGCGGTCTTGCCATGGGGCCGACTTGGCGCCGGCACGACTGGCGGTGTTGTCTTTGGGGTGGTGTCCCCCGCCCCCAAACGAATCTGGCTCTTCGGCCAAAGCAGGGGCCAGCTCAGGCAGGCGCTGAGGTTCATCACGTCATCATCGTCGGCCCCGATGGGTCGAATCGGAGGTAACACCTCGTCGCAGCCTGGCAGCACCCGAACCAGTTGAACCCTAAACAAGTTGGGTGGCATTTGGGTACTGTGGAACAAGGGGTTGCCCGGTTGAACGATTTTGCCCTTGGCGACATCGACCAACTCGTTGTTCACGAAGTGCAGGAGAGTGCACGGAACGTCGGCGGCGCCCTGCGAAAACATGTAGGGCGTTAGGGATGCCCAGTCAAAGGCAAGGAGATGAAGTCCTCGGCCGAGAGAGGCTTAATTAGTTACCGTGATGATGGCGTCGAGCTCGGCTAATGTCGAGGCACCGCCAACGGCGGGCGTGCAGTTGACGAAGGGGCCACTTGCTGCAGAGGTGCCGGCCGGCGTACACCCGGGTGCATTAAGCTCCCGTGCCGGCGTCGGAGACACCAATGCCGCCTCCGCCGGAGACACCAATGGCCCCGCCATCGCATTCTGCGAGTTGCTGGCCGTGAAGCTAGGAATCAGGGGCGGCCCCTGTTGGCCGCCCGCAATCCACGCACTAATCCCCTGGATCAAGGTAGGCACAATGGCGGTGATCGTCGCTCCGAGTTGTTGTTGCACTTGCTCTTGGACAATCTCCGGAATCCGCGCCACCTGTGCCCTGAGTTCTTGAACCTCGCGCGCCTGGCTTTCCGAGCTGGTCTTTTTCTCCTTTCGCCCAGCAGTGTCATAGTATGACGACCATTTTGTCGACAAGCCTTTGCCGGCCACACGACCAGCTGACGTCGGCTTACTGAGCTTATCCTTGTTCTTCATTACATTCAATGCCCTATTTAGAGTGGTGTCCCAAGGGTTGCTCTTAGTCGACCCCGCGCTACTGCTTTCAGTCGCCTGCGGAAGGAATGTGAACCATTTAGAAATTTGGCTTCATTAATTAGAATGCAACCATATGGAGCTAATTACGAGGGGGTGTATTCCTTACCAGAACAAGCTCAAGCGCCCTGGTCTTCGGATCCGTGGTAAGCTCCTTTGTTTTCGGGTCCTTCTTGTACCGGGCCCTGACAAAGTTCCTGGTCTGCTTGTCACCGTATTTATCGAAGAGGGGCGGTAGGCCTTGCTCGGCACGGTCCGCCTCCTCCTTGTCCCATATAGGCTCCGCCACTCTGTAACCGCCGGGACCGAGTGTGTGTTCCCCTAAGGTCAGCTCCCGCATTTCTTTCCCCCACTTACTTGATTCGGAGTTTGCGGTGCTCGAGCAATTGATCTTGAAGTCATTGTAGTCATCTTCGGTGATCAAAGGATTTTTCTCCTTGATCTTCTCATAACTCTCACCTTTCTCGACCATTCTCTTCACATTGCTTTTCCAAGTAGACAGGGCCTTGCTCATCTTCGTGAGGGCAGCATTGTTCACTTTATTCCCTTTGAGGCTTGTGTTTTCAAATTCAGCGGGGAACTTGTATCGTTCGTGCAGCTTCGTGAAGAGGAGGTTGCGCAAATTCCCTCGGTCAGGATGCCTCAGGTTCTCGGTGTTGATCGAGACGGTGCTCCGGAGAATGCACCCGAGCTGAAGCGAGTACCCCTTGACTATTCGTTCGGGCGCCGTTGGATTCCCGTCGGAGTCCACTTCAGTAACTTCCTCCTTGAGGGTGCGGAGCACGGTCGGGCGCCGGTCCTTCCGTTGCCTCTTCGGTTGGCTGCCATCTGTGCGTGCGCCACCATCATCAGTGGTGGCATCCTCGGCGGCACCATCAGTGGTGGCATCAGTGGGGTCATCCTCGGCGGTACCATCAGTGGTCTCAGGATCGGTGGGGAAGGCGGCGTCCTCATACAAGTGAGGTTGTTCCTCCATCTCCTGGGACAGCTTCCAGAATGGCTTGACGCTCGAACCCCCGGCCTCATCGTTGTTGGCCATGTTTCTCTCTAAATAGGAACAAAGTTTGGTCAAAAAGTTGGTTATTGTCAAGGAACAAGATCATGGTCTCATCATTTAGGGTTTGTCGACACCGAGGCATCCTAAAAGCTAAGCTTTTATCATTGAGGGTTTTTCGACGCCGAGACCCTAAAAGCCTAAGCTTTCATCATTTCGGTTTTTATCGACACCGAGGCACCCTAAAAGCCATGCATTAGTCACAAGTACGCCGGGGCACTTGATCCTACTTAATTACCTACTAAGATACCCCGGCCCATGCATTAGTCACAAGTACCCCATATGTCCTATTTTTAGCAAAGTCATGCTAAAATTCACGGAAAATTTCAGCATGACCTTTGCTGAAAATAGGACATATGGAGTACCCGAATTTGCCGGAACGGAAGTTAATCGACATTCCGGCAAACTCAAGGGCCTCTCGGATGGACAAGGCAAAAAAGGCCTCCATCACAACATGGAAAATACATTGGCATGTGAAGAGGTGAAACAATATATGCATCTCCAAGCAGTATCATTCAACATTTTGGACAAAACACTACAAGCAACATGAGACACTGAAAACAATTGCTACCAATGAATCTACACTTCTATAACAAAATAAATCAGAAACTTAGTCTGTCATCATTAGGCAGCCACCATTAGTTATTCCGTTATGTTAAAGCAAATAAAACAGAGAATTGACTTGTGCAATCTGCAGGTAGCAGTAGCAGGGACGCGCAGGTTACTGCTGGTGGCATCCGAGATGTTTCACGAACGTCGGGTGTGTGCCAATGTATGCAAAGAATTTAAGATTGAAAAAGTTTCGAGCTACGCTGGAAGTTTTTCTCTCCGATACATCCTATACATCTTCTTGACCATTACTTTCTGAGAATTGCAGATTTCTCACTGTTGGGTGGTGGCCTAGTTGGAAGTTTCGAGCTACGCTGGCTAGAAGAATAAATATCTCCACCATTACTTTCTGAGAATTGCAGATTTCTCACTGTTGGGTGGTGGCCTAGTTGTATTTTCTCTCCGATACCAATGTTAAAGTGATGTAATAATAAAACTATCAATGATTTCTGCTAAGAGTAAACACATCATATACACTTGAAAACTCCCCAACCACAATGAATAAGTGTAATGAGCTGAATATGCATGCACGCTCCGCCTTTCGTATTGGGATTTGTCACTAAAAAGACGTAGAGTTTGAAATTTGAACCAAGTAAAGCAAAGAGGGAACCAATCATATATACTTGCTAGCTCGCCAATATGAATACTCTACTTCAAGATAGTTGGCCAATATGATCATTCCAGGTAACTTAGTTCCATTTTTTTCTCAATGTCTATTTAATAACTTCTCAGAGAAAGAACACTTGACATGGTATTTTTTTGAACTGCGGATTATTCTAAGTACAGCCAAAGACAGCCCAAAGAACTAGGCCACCACCCTAACCATCCTATACAACTAGGCCACCACCCTAACCATCATTTTTATTTTCTATACATCTTCTTGACCATCTACTACAATTGATACATCCTATCAAGAATGGTACACATCACCATATATTGCAAAGATGTACTGGTCAGCAGCAATTTTAACAAGATGTACTTGACAGCAGCAAATTGAGCAAAAAAATGTACTGGACAGCAGTATATACAGGGGGAGAGGAAGAGGGGTTGGTACCTTGGGAGAGGAGGGTGTGCTTGGCTCTGCCGCCGTGCCTGAGTAGCAAGCACCTACGCCCCTGCCTTGTTCCACTTGTATCCTGCAGATCGAGAGAGGATGAGATGAATCAGATCAGTTGCTCATGCTTTTTACAAATTGTAGCTACTGTTTTTTATACCTAAACAAAATTGCCCTAGCTATATTTGCTACTGTTTTTATACCTAATTTTTTGCTACTGCTTTTTTTATTTGCTACTGTTTTTATACCTAAACAAAATTTCCCTAGCTATATTTGCTACTCTTTTTTTATTTGCTACTGTTTTTATACCTAATTTTTTTGCTACTGTTTTTAAAATTGCTACTATTCTTTTGAAATTGCTACTGTTTTTTATACCTAAACAAAATTACCCTAGCTATATTTGCTAATATTTTTTATTTGCTACTGTTTTTATACCTAATTTTTTTGGTACTGTTTTTTTAAATTGCTACTGTTTTTGCTACTACCCTAATTTCCTAAAAGATTTCTAACTTTGCTAACTGTGCTAGATTTGCCCTAAAATTTACTGCCCTAACCCTAAAATTTGCAAACCCTACACCCTAAAATTTACAAAGGGGAAGGAGGAGGCCGGAGGGGGAGGGAGAGGTGGGGGCAGTACCTGAGGAGGCGGAGGAGGCCGGAGGGGACATGGAGGAGGTCGGAGCGGCGCGGCGGTGGCGCGGACGAGGAGGAGGGCGAGGACGAGGACGACGGGGCGGCGGCATCGGGAGAGGAGAGGGGGAGGGGATCGAGGGCGACGTCGAGGGGCGAGGAGGAGGTCGGGGCAGCAGCGTCGGGAGAGGAGAGGGGAAGGGGCAGCGGCGTCGGGGCGTCGGGGCGGAGACGAGGACGACGGGGCGGCGTCGAGGCGGCGGGGCAGCGGCGTCGGGAGAGGAGAGGGGAAGGGGATCGAGGGCGAGGGCGAGGGAGAGAGAGGGGATAGGTTATCTTCCAACAGGTACATCCATACTAATGGCGCACCTCACCCTGGTGCGCCATTAGTATTTTTTTTGATTTCTACTCGAGCCAACAGGTTATCTTCCACCTTACCTGATCCACACCAAGTTCCCTCTACTAGCTCGACTGGTCAGCAGCCAGTTCTCACACCAGGAGGTCCTGGGTTCGATTCCCAGGCTCCACAATTTTTTTTATGCATTTAAAATGCTGTTTGATATTTATTTGTGTTTAAATATGTTCAAACTTGTTTAAATCATAACAGTAATATTTTTTTATAAGACAGTAATAATTTTTTTAAAAATATCATCAAACAGTAATGCCGGTGGAGCGGGGGAGGGTGCGCGGGGTGCGGGGGGCCGGTGGACCGGGGGGTGCTCGGCGGCGAGGGGGACCGGATCTGGCGAGGTGGGATAGCTAGCGATCGAGATGGAGGGGGATCGAGATCGAGTGTCCATGAAATTTAAAAATATTCATGATAGTTCAAAAAGTGCCCATGAAATACAATCGAGAAATGAAGGCTACGATTTAAATACAATCGATCTTAGCTAGCTATCTGTTCACAATCTTCTTGCCCTTCTTTTTCGCAAATGGAGTTCTTCTATGGAACGGACGTCCTTTAGGTAGGGTGGTCCTGCTTCTTCTTGTGGTGTATGCTGCTACTTCATCATCGTCGTCATGTTCGATTCTCGGGTCGCCGTACTTGTCGAAGTCTTGCTCATTGGCTACTCCATCCATTCCGATGATCTTCCTTTTGCCTCTCCTCACGACAACACGACTGGGCTTTGACGGGTCGGTAATGAAGAAGCATTGGTCCACTTGGGAAGCCAGTACCCATGGCTCATTTTTCGCGGTGACGTTTGCGCCTGCGGTCTTGGATTTGGCTTCGGGTATAACCATGGTGGTGAAATACCGGTCTTCTTTTAGGACGCTCTTGGCCCATCTGACACGGAACATCGGGACCTTCTCTCCAGCGTAGCTCAGCTCCCAGATCTCCCCGATCCTTCCGTAGTATATGTCCTTGTCGTTACCGGTGTAGGATTCCATCGTTACCCCGGAGTTTTGATAACCATCGCTCTTCATGTCCTTGGCCTCGGTGTAGAATGTGTAGCCGTTGATATCGTACGCCTCATAGGTCATCAGGTTGTGCTCGGCGCCCTGTGACAAGGCGAATATGAGTTGTTCTTCCGCGGAAGAATCCTCATGTAAAGGGTACGACAGAAGCTTCTGCTTGAACCAACGCGTGAAACATGAGTTGTGCTCTTTGAGTATATCTCCGTCCGTCCTCTGTTGGCCTCGGTCATTGTACGTCTTCTTAATAAAGGTTTTGTGCTCTACCACCCAAGGATCGACCACGTATATGTGTTGTAGCGCGACTAGGTTTGCTCTTTCAAAGTCGGCGAGTCGACCCTCGAAGTCGACATGCATTTCGCGGCGACCCTCACGGTGACCCCATCCAGCGAGCCTGCCGAGGTGCCTGTTGACGGGCAGACCAACGGGGTTCTCGATGCCTAGATAATTCGTGCAGTAGGAGATGCACTCTTCGGTCAGAAAGCCCCTGGCTATGCTTCCCTCTGGACGTGACATGTTGCGAACGTATCCTTTGATGACACCATTCATCCTTTCGAACAGCATCATGCTGTGCAGGAACGCCGGCCCGAGTTGGATGATATCGTCCACGATATGGACCAGCAGATGCACCATAACGTCAAAGAATGCGGGCGGGAAGTACATCTCAAGCTCGCATAGTATCACCATGATCTCTTCCTGTAGCCTTCTGAGTTGCCTCATGCCAATAGACTTCCGAGAGATGACGTCGAAAAAGTTGCATAGGCCAAATAGCATTTCACGGACGTGCGCGTCCATGATCCCACGGATTGCAACTGGAAGTATCTGCGTCATCAGCACGTGACAGTCGTGAGACTTCACCCCGCTGAACTTCAGCTTCGCTAGGTCTAGGTATCTGCTTATCTTCCCCGCGTAACTGTAAGGAAGTTTTACTCCTACGAGGCAGGTGAAAAACTGCTCGATCTCCTCCTGACTTAGAGTGAAGCACGCGGGAGGGTAGTCATTTCCGGTCTTCTTGGCCTTTTTGCCTTTGCGACGACTTTCCGTGTCCTGCTTCGCCTCATCATCATCATCATCATCATCATCATATATAGCGTGAAGCTCCTGCCTGATGCCCATTGATTTCAAGTCTGCCCTTGCTCTTTGGTCCTCTCTGGCATGTTGAGCAGGGTACCAAGCAGACTCTCGCACACGTTCTTCGTGATATGCATGACATCAAGGCTGTGAGGCACACGGTGGATCTTCCAGTACGGCAAGTCCCAGAAAACAGACCTCGTTTTCCATACCTTCAGCAGCGGCTCTGGCGCCTTTTGCTTCTTTCCCGGCTCTGCCGCCTTTTGCTTCTTTCCCGGCAGTGGGCAGTCTTTCCAATTTTTCAACAGCTCGTCTATTTCCTCGCCGCTCCTCGTACGCGGGCGTCCTCGGGATTCGGTTTCACCATCGAATAGATCCTTGCGTTTTCTCCACGGGTCATCGTCGCGAAGCCACCTTCGATGTCCCATGAACACGGTTTTCGAAGACCCGGGATCTCTATCTAGCTAGCGATACATTGTGTCATCCATGCACCTGACGCATCCAGAAAATCCGTGGACCACCTGCCCCGCGACATATCCGTAACCGAGATAGTCGTGCACCGTCGTGAGCAGCGCGGCTCTCATAGGGAAATATTCTTTCTCTGCGGCGTCCCACGTATTGGCTGGCGTTTTCCACAGCGTGTCAAGCTCCTCTTTCAGCAGCCCCAGATACAGATTGATGTCGTTCCCTGGTTGTTTCGGTCCTTCAATTAGCATACTCATGTGAATGTACTTCCTCTTCATGCACAACCAGGGGGGAAGGTTGTACATCCACACAAACACAGGCCAGGTGCTATGTGTGCTTCTCTGGCTGCCAAACGGATTGACTCCATCGGTGCTCGCGCCCAGCACGATGTTCCTTGGATCGTTCCCAAATTCTAGGTCTTCGAAGTTCAACGCTTGCCACTGGCTCGCATCCTTAGGGTGACTCAGCATCTTGTATTTTTTATCTATCTCCGGATCATTTGCGTCATCTTCTCGCTTCTTCTCCTCCCTATCCGCGTGCCAACGCAGGAGCTTTGCTACCTTAGGGTCCGCGAAATACCGCTGCAGACGAGGAGTGATCGGAAAGTACCACACCACTTTTCGAGGAGCTTTCTTCCTCTTCTTGTATCGAGTGACGCCGCACACCGGACATATGGTAGACTCCGCGTGCTCGTCCCGATAAATGATGCAATTGTTCATGCACACATGGTATTTCACGTGCGGTAAATCCAGAGGACACACGATTTTCTTCGCCTCCTCCAAACTGGTCGGGCACTTGTTCCCCTTGGGAAGACGTTCGTGCCAGAATGACATGTTCTCGTCGAAGCATGCGTCGGTCATTTTGTGTTTTACCTTCATCTCCAGAGCCATGAGCGTTACTTTCAGGCGGGTATCCTCGGGCCTGCATCCTTCATATAATGGAGTAACCGCGTCTAACTCAAGTTGATCCGTCTTGGCTTTCTCTCGGGCGGCAGCTCTTGCGTTATCCGTCTGCTTGAGAAGCAGCTCTTGAATATGAGGGTCCTGCACCCAGCCCATCGATGGTCCAGCGTCGTCTGCTCCGCCGGCATCATCATCTTCATGATCATGCCCGTCGTCTGCTCCGGCATCTTCCTCATCATCATGTCCTGCATCTTCTACATGATGACTGTGTACAGCATCACCGTCGTGATCATCTCCTGGGGATTCTTCGTCTTCTCGCCCGCCCGAGCCGCGGTGGTTGTCTTGCTGCCCTTCCTCATTTCTTGCCCGGCCCCCATGGACGACTTCGTAGTCATCTTCATCACCTTGCCACCGATAGCCATCCATGAAACCACGCAAGAGCAGGTGGTCCCGCACCTGCCAGGATTCCGGGTCCGCAATAAGGCTCTTTAGCTTGCATCTTCGACACGGACATCTTATCTCCGTCTCGTTCTTTTGAAGCATCTCGGCCTTCGCGGACCTCAAAAACCTATTCACGATGCCTTCGGTCATCATGCGGACCATGGTCGCCTGCGGGGTAGAGCAAAACGATATTTTAGAACCAAGAAAAAATTTGGCATGACTTTCCCTAAAAATAGGACCAAAAAGAATGCTTAATGCCAAAATTCTCGCCGAAACGGAAATGAATCAACATTCCGACAAAATATTGGCAACTATCGCATTTCAAATACCGGTACACCTCCAAACACAAACACATATGCAACACCACAAACATATGCAACACCACGAACATACATAGATCTAGCTAGGGCATAAAAAGTGCATGTGCACATTGTTGTAGGGAGAACAACATAAATATAGCTTCCCCCCTTACTTACCTATCAAAACAAGGTAATTTAACCACTTAAATTGAATGAATCTATGGTGGAAATGAGGTGAAAAAGAGGAGGCACCCGAGACAAGGAGGAGGTGGAGAGAATGAAGTGGGGAGAAAGTGAGTGTGGGTAGGAGAGGCTGTCCAAAATATCTTGTTGCTGCCCACTTACTAATGGCGCACCAACTCTAAATGCGCCATTAGTAATCCAGGTTACTAATGGCGCACCTTCTGGTGGTGCGCCATTAGTATGTTTGGACAAGCGCACTAGTTAAAAAAAATTTGATACTAATGGCGCACCCAGGGCCAGGTGCGCCATTACTAGTTACAACTAGTAATGGCGCACTGTGTCTGGATGCGCCATTAGTATGTTTGGATAGGCGCACTAGTAAAAAAAATTATACTAATGGCGCACCCTGGGCCAGGTGCGCCATTACTAGTTACAACTAGTAATGGCGCACTGTGTCCGGATGCGCCATTAGTATGTTTGGACAGGCGCACTAGTTAAAAAAAACTTTTTTTGATACTAATGGCGCACCCTGGGCCAGGTGCGCCATTACTAGTTACAACTAGTAATGGCGCACTGTGTCTGGATGCGCCATTAGTATGTTTGGACAGGCGCACTAGTTAAATTTTTTTTTGATACTAATGGCGCACCCTGCGCCAGGTGCGCCATTAGTAGTTTCAACTCTAATGGCGTATCAGAAGGTGGTGCGCCATTAGTATATACTAATGGCGCACCGCTTGTCTGGTGCGCCATTAGTGTCAATCCCATCTATAGCCCTTTTTCTAGTAGTGGGAGTACAACATCGAGATGCTAGCATTGAGGTTTTGCTTACAGAAAATCTATATTCTCCCAAAACGAATTAATAAAGAAGAGCATATTCTAGTTTATTCATGGATTAAAAACATATGGTGGAATCTCTGTCATGAGATAGCCTGGGTGTACTAAACATAAAAGTAACCGATAAGCTTCTATAGGGAATGCGAAATACTCATGGAACAAGAAAACAGAGCACGACTTTGCAGAAATATGATACATGTTTCCTTACATGTAGGAAAAATACAACATATTGTTTTATTACGTGCAGGCCATAGCAGCATGAAAAAACAAAATAAGGAGCCATGTTAGATGGTCTGTGCAAGCGGATACATGAATGGCAGTTAACATTACACCGTCAGTGCTATACAGGGCTGAATCTATCTTATTGTCAGTTATCCAGGACTAGCCACTGCTATACAGTACTACTCCAATGTACTGTCAATTAACACTCTATACACTGCCAACTGTATTTAGTTAACATTACACTGCCACTGCTATTCAGCACAAACGTTTGATCATCTCACTCTACTTACTGTCAATTGACACTGTATAACTATCAGCTCCATTCACTAGCAGCAGCCAACACTTCTGAATCTAATCTTTCTTGGGAAAGCTCGGCTACTTGTTGTTAGTCATTCACTAAAAGATCCTCAACAGACTGCATGCATCTAGTATTAAATTTCTTGGACGGATCATCTCTTTTAGCAAAGGACTGTAATAATTAACTAACTGAAAATTTGACATTCTGGACTATGCTTGGCTCTGGTTTTGTGAAATCTCATCTATTTTCTACTGCCATGACTAGTCATGAATTTTATTTTACTTTCCCCACTTTATAACATTCAGAAATTGTTTACTAGCTCAAGCTTCTCCTTTGCACTTTATCACTTCAATCTGCTGCTACCTCAAGCTTCTCGTTTACACTTGTGCCAAGTAACATTTTTTTCCTTGTATAATTATATGGTGGTTGACTGAGCTGCTACTTTTTCCTTGTAGAAGATCGCAGGTCGAGTGGGAGGGATCCAGTTGCGACGACACCGAATCACCAGCAAGGCAGCTGCCTAGAATAATAGGTTGACTCACCTATATATACTACTATCTTGCATCTCTCTCTTGTTTCTTCTTCTACTACAATACAAAGAGAGTCATTTCAGTTACTTGTCTTAGTGTGTGGTGTGGCTGTTTATTGTTCAACACCAGCAGCTAGCTCTATTTAGGTCCAGTAGAAACGACATGGCTCTCCAATTTTTAAGTAATCTTGCATATGTTAGAAACTACATATATGGTCTCCGGTTTTCTTACCTCTGCTCTGAAACACCAACGCATCAACAAAAGAAGATGGTATTTTTGTTACGCTTTCAGTTCGTGTCAGCAAGGAGATATAATGTTTTCAAATCTTTCTGGTTATATTGGAGTTAGGTTTTTTGAATATGAGCAGCAGTGACGTGGATATACCTTATGGAGTTGCAACAGTTCCTCTTGGTTCTTAGGTGCACTCATGTACCTGACTTATGTGGCTAGCTATTGCACTTTACCCAGTTATCTGCTTGTGTCTGTGTCCTCATATAAGTATCCCATGCAGTTGTAACACCTAGTACATAACTATGGATTCTATGAACGATTTGTCAAACCATGATTTTTCTTTGATACCTGGAGTCTTGTCTCTGCATTTTCTTTGTGTAACTTGGTTTAAAAATGTGATTTGGTCTTTTGTGGCACTTGGATATACCATATGAAAGTAGAGGCACATTGTGGTGCTAGTTTGCTGGGTTTTGTCTCCGACCATCGTGTCGTGATGATTTTGCAGGTACCCCGAGAGGCCCTTGAGTTTGCCGGAATGTCGATTAACTTCCGTTCCCGCAAATTCGGGTACTCCATATGTCCTATTTTCAGCAAAGGTCATGCTGAAATTTTCCGTGAATTTTAGCATGACTTTGCTAAAAATAGGACATATGGGGTACTTGCGACTAATGCATGGGCCGGGGTATCTTAGTACTTAATTAAGTAGGATCAATTGCCCCTTTATTCTTGCTGCATTAAACCACAGGTGGCAATAGAGCCAAGTGATTAGGCCCAAATGATGAAAGCTTATGCTTTTAGGGTGCCTTGGCGTCGACAAACCCTAAATGATAAAAGCTTAGCTTTTAGGATGCCTCTCGCTGTCGACAAACCCTAAATGATGAGACCATGATCTTGTTCCTTTACAATAACCAACTTTTTGACCAAACTTTTTTCCTATTTAGAGAGAAACATGGCCCACAACGATGAGGCCGGCGGTTCGGGCGGCAAGCAATTCTGGGAGCTGTCCCAGGAGCTGGAGGAAGAACCTCACCGCTATGAGGACGCCGCGGAAGACACCGATCCTGACTACACAACCCCTAGTGGCGTCGGGGATGACACCACTGATGGTGCCGCCGAGGATGCCACCACTGATGATGGCAGCGCACGCACAGATGGCAGCCAACCAAGAGGCAACGGAAGGACCGGCGCCCGAGCGTGCTCGGCACCGTCAAGGAGGAATTTACTGAAGTGAACTCCGACGGGCATCCAACGGCGCCCAAACAAGTAGTCAAGGGGTACTCGGTTCAGCTCGGGTGCATTCTCCGGAGCACCGTCTCGATCAACACCGAGAACCTAAGGCATAAGGACCGAGGGAATTTGCGCAGCCTCCTCTTCACGAAGCTGCACGAACGATACAAGTTCCCCGCTAAGTTTGCAAACACACCCCTCTCAGGGAATAAAGTGAACAATGCCGCCCTCACGAGGATGAGCACGGCCCTATCTACATGGAGAAGCACGGTGAAGGCAATGATTGAAAAAGGTGATAGTTATGAGAAGATCAAGGCAAAATATCCTTTGATGAGCGAAGATGACTACAAGGAGTTCAAGATCAAGTGCGAGAGCAGCGCAACCTCCGAATCAAGTCAGTGGGGGAAAGAAATGTGGCAGTTGAACTTAGGGGGTCCACCAACTCGGTCCCGGCGGTTACAGAGTGGCGGAGCCTATATGGGACAAGGAGGACGCGGAGCGTGCCGAGCAAGTCCTACCGCCCCGCTTCAAGAAATTTCGTGACAAGCAGACCAGGAACTTTGTCAGGGCCTGGTACAAGGAGGACCCGGTAACAAAGGAGCTTACCACGGATCTGAAGACCAGGGCGCTTGAGCTTGTTTTGGTAAGGAATACACCCCCGCGTAATTAGCTCCATATGGTTGCATTCTAATTAATGAAGCCAAATTTCTAAATGGTTCACATTCCTTCCGCAGGAGGCTGAAAGCAGTAGCGCGGGGTCGTCTCAGAGCTCCCCTTTTGACACCCCTTTAAATAGGGCGTTGAACGTAATGAAAAACAAGGATAAGCTCAGTAAGCCGTCGTCAGCTGGTCGTGTGGCCGGCAAAGGCTTGTCCACAAAATGGTCGTCATACTATACCGCTGGTGGGCAAAAGGAGAAAAAGACCAGCTCGGAAAGCCGGTTGCGCGAGGTTCAAGAACTCAAGGCACAAGTGGCGCAGATTCCGGAGATTGTCCAAGAGCAAGTGCAACAACAACTGGGAACGACGCTCACCGCCATTGTGCCTACCTTGATTCAGGGGCTGACGACATGGATTGCGGGCGGCCAACAGGGGCCTCCCCCGGTTCCCAGCTTCACGGCCAGCAACTCGCACAACACGCAGGCGGCGCCATTGGTGTCTCCGGCGGAGGCGGTATTCGTGTCTCCGGCGCCGGCATGGGCATTGGAGCTTAATGCACCCGGGTGTATGCCGGCCGGCACCTCGCCAGCAAGCGGCCCCTTCGTCAGTTCCACGCCCGCCGTTGGCGGTGCCTCGACATTAGCCGAGCTCGACGGCATCACGGTAACTAAGCCTCTCGGCCGATGACTTCATCTCCTTGCCTTTGACTGGGCATCCCTGACGCCCTACATGTTTTCGCAGGGCGCCGCCGATGTTCCTTGCACTCTCCTGCACTTCGTGGGCGGCGAGTTGGTCGATGTCGCCAAGGGCAGAATCGTTCAACCGGGCAACCGCGTGTTCCATGGTAATCCGATGCCACCCACCTTGTATAGGGTTGAACTGGTTCGGGTGCTGCCAGGCTGCGACGAGTTGTTACCTCCGATTCGACCCGCTGGGGCCGACGAAGATGATGTGATGACCCTCAGCGCCTGCGTAAGCTGGCCCCTGCTTTGGCCGAAGAGCCAGATTCGTTTGGGGGCGGGGGACACCACCACACAGACAAGACCGCCAGTCGTGCCAGCGCCAAGCCATGGCAAGAACGGCGCAACGCTACCGGACATGCCGGACATCCCTATGGCACAGGATCCGGACATGCATATGGCACAGGATCCGGACGACGACGACAACGATGGCGGTACATTTTCCAACGTCGATAAGTACTTTGCCGAACATGGGTACGGTGACGAGTTCTGCGGGCCTCCTTCTCAAGAACCCAACCTTGAAAAAGACGACCGCGATCTAGCTGGTACGGCGGAGAAACCCAATTGCAACAGGCGTCGTCTGGCGTTCAGTTCTCAGGAGACGCCTCCAGCTGCCGCCTTCACCGAGCCTCAGATAGCTGAGGTGCGAAATATTATCAGCCCCAACACGCTCAAGAACGCGGTCTGTGAGCAGAACTCGATCCCATTACAGCAGATTAGGAAGAAGGGACGGAAACGGAAGACTAACAAGGGCGCAAGTGTGAGCCAGCCGGCACCGAGTACGATCCGTGCTCAGGATGGGCCACCTTCACCTAAGGATATCTCGAGGAGGGTGCATGTGACGAGTAGGGCGATGCTCGCTCTATTCATTCAATATTTCCCTTTTTAGAAGACAAATTTTTGTAACCCTTCTTTTCCCATTCCCTCTCTATTGCATGGGTGGAAGAACTAAAATAGAGGATTCTGAAAAAAAAATGGACCTTCGAAATCCAATTTTATGTGTAGCGCAAAGGAGTTGCGATTTCTTCTTATTCCTATAGAACATCTTGTAACAAGAATATGAAATCGTAAATATTGCAACCGGTGCTATGCGGAGTCTGCATGACAGTGTTCTTTCTTTGGAGAAGCGGCGTCTCAGAGAGAATGATGTGGCATACCCGGTTTTCGTGGCCAAGGTGTCAGAGGGCAACGGCTTTGTGGATAGCGCCGTCGGGGGTACGATCGTCCTGCGGTTTGATGACATCTTTGCTATGCTTAACCTTCATCTGCTGCACTACACCTTCGTTCGACTGTTTTCGCTGAGTATGGAGATGCGGATCATTAGAGACAAGACCCCGGACATTGTGATAGTCGACCCCTTCTACATGCGTGCCAAGATCTTGGGCAGCGCTGGGGACCGGCAAGTCGCGAGTTCACACCTCGAAGGCGTCATTCTGGCAAACCCAGATAAGGATAACTTCCTCGTGCCTTACTTTCACGAGTAAGTCATCTCCTAACCGCCCCGTAACATATGATTTCTTAGATTTTGATCGTTCTTTTTTTTCTAACATTCCGTGTTCTGTGCAGTGACACATTGCACACTCATCCTCTTAAGCCCGAAATATTCCATGGCCACGTATTTCGACCCGGACCGTGACTCCAAGATAGACTACACAAATATCAAGAAAGTTCTTGATGATGCTCTCCCCGGCTACGCCGCATCTAGAGGCACCTTTAAGAGGCCAGCTCGTAGGTACGGCAGGCACGTGTTCACCCACAATACGACGTTCCCCTGCGTCAAGCAGCCGTCTGGCGGTCAGAAGGATGCCTACTACGCCCTCCATCACATGCGGGCGATCGTACGGGACCATAATCACCTTCTGCTACCAAATAATCTCAAAGATTGGGCCGCAAGCTTGGTGGCAATCCAGGACGCGGACATCCGACAAGAATTCTTTCGCATCCAGTCGGTGTTTGCAGAAATCATCCATCAAGATGTCCTTCGTACCTCGGGGCAGTTCTACCTCAAATTTCAACCGTCCAACAGTGAGATAGACACAACGCTACAAATGCAGGCTGACAACGCCCGCGACTTCATGACCATCACGACAAACGGCGGCTTCATCCACGCTCCGGTCCCATGAGTCGAGTCAAAAGTAGTGATGCTATGTATAGTTCTGAAACATTGATTAGCTCATGTTGTAATTAAACTTTAATGAACTTGTATGTCTCTTTGGTTTGGACAGTCGTTCAACTTAGATGTAATCGATGCTATTTATTAGTAGGACCATGAATCGTGCTATTAATCTCTTGCTTTTCTCTTCCGATCCTTTTGTTGCATACTTATATATTGCTTATGTATTGTCTGTTGTTTGGCTAGTGCATAGAGATGCCGTCGTATGTCGTGTACAAGGGTAAGGTTCCCGGAGTCTACGACGACTGGGAGGAGTGTCGGAGACAGGTTCACCGTTTCAGCGATAACAGTTACAAAGGGTACACCACTAGGGCGGAGGCGGAATCTAGATACGCGCGCTATCTAGCGGGAGAGAGGAGGGAGCGTTGGAGGAACCGGATGAAGACCAGTTTCATCACGATGATGCTCATCGTGATGGCCGCAGCTCTCTTCTATGTGATGGTAGTTTAGATGATCGATATCGACTTGTAATGTGAAGACAAACTCGCTACTCGCGGTCTCGAGACTTGTAATGTTCTATCTTTGTTCGGTCTTTTGAATTCGGAGACTAATATGATGAATTGTATTCGGAGACTAATCTTCTATTGTATTAGATGAATCTGCTGTTGCTGTGTGGTGCTGTTTATATTCTGTCCAATAATATATTTTGTAATCTGTGCAAATATTAGAAAAGAAAAAAATCCCTAATATACATACTAATGGCGCATCACCCCAACGTGCGCCATTAGTATGCCAAAGGATACTAATGGCGCATCACACCAACGTGCGCCATTAGTATGCCAAAGGATACTAATGGCGCATCACCCCAACGTGCGCCATTAGTATGCCAAAGGATACTAATGGCGCATCACGCCGTAGTGCACCATTAGTATGGCAAAGCACATGGGTAAATATGGCCCCCTGGGAGGCATACTAATGGCGCACCGTGGCCTATACTAATGGCGCACTGCCTGGTGCGCCATTAGTATACCAGATACTAATGGCGCACGAGTGGTGCGCCATTAGTAAAAAATACTAGTGGCCTGGTACTAGTGGCGCACCAGTAGTGCGCCATTAGTAGTCAAAACTGGTGCGCCACTAGTAGGCCTTTTCCTAGTAGTGTCTGCCTCATTGTTGGCGGGGCGGGGCTGTCGGTGTCAAAACCGGCGGATCTCAGGTAGGGGGTCCCGAACTGTGTGTCTAAGGTCGATGGTAATAGGAGACAAGGGACACGATGTTTACCCAGGTTCGGGCCCTCTCTATGGAGGTAATACCCTACTTCCTGCTTGATTGATCTTGATGAATATGAGTATTGCAAGAGTTGATCTACCATGAGATCGTAATGGCTAAACCCTAGAAGTCTAGCCTGTATGTCTATGGTAATGAGTATCTGTCCTTTCTGGACTAAGTCCTCCGGTTTATATTGACACCGGGAGGATCTAGGGTTACACAGGGTCGGTTACAAAGGAAAAGAATCTTCATATTCGGTCGCCAAGCTTGCCTTCCACGCCAAGGAGAGTCCCATCCGGACACGGGTACAGTCATCGATCTTCGTATCTTCACAGCCCATTAGTCCGGCCCATGGCTAACAGGCCGGACGCCCGAGGACCCCGTAGTCCAGGACTCCCTCAGTAGCCCCTGAACCTGGCTTCAATGACGAGGAGTCCGGCGCGCAGATTTGTCTTTGGCATTGCAAGGCGGGTTCCCTTCTTTCCGAACTCCAAGGTAGTCTCCAGACGCGATGATTGTATCCGGACCTGTCACATACCACATGCAACCGTAGAGAGAACATAGTACTCCGCGAGTCCAATCTGCTGATGACGTCATATCTATCCGGTCGTAATTTCGGATCATTGTTTCGCCTGTGGCCCCACGTTCCGAAACGTGGTTGTTATTGACACGTCTTATCCAAGCAGAGATCGTGTCCCCTTATTAAGGGATTCTTTTATTGACACGGACGTGGGTAACCCAACCGTCCGCAGGGTACAACTCCTTAGGAATAGGCAAATTTTAAGGCCTAGGAGGAGGCGTTCGATATTCTCGGCCTTTATAAAGGGACATAGACCTGCCCTTCCTCTCCACGCTTGCTTCTTCCTCCACTCTTACTACCTCGAGGTCCAACACCCAGGTTTCACCCTCCGTAAGCCTCAGTCATGTCCGGATCCAGCCGTCAAAGCTGGTGGGTGGCTTCTTCTGTCACGGAGGAGGATATCGCAAAGCTTGGCGGAAAGGTATCTGACCGGAGAAATCCTTCATCGGCTTCCTGCGGAGGGGCAGGTTATCCCTACCCCTAGATCTGGCGAGAGGGTCGTGTTCATTTCCCACTTCCTCCAAGGATTAGGGTTCGCCCTCAATCCCTTCGTCCGGGGGCTCATGTTCTATTACGGGTTGGATTTTCACGATCTCGCCCCGAACTCTGTTCTTCTTATCTTGGCGTTTATCATCACGTGCGAAGCCTTCCTCCGAACTCCCCCACACTTCGGCTTGTGGCTCAAGACCTTCAATGTGAAACCGCAAATGATAGAGGGGGAGCAGGCGGAGTGCGGTGGCGCCTTAGTGAGCAAGCTTGCCAGCGCTGTCTGGCTAAAAGGATCCTTCAAAGATTCTTCTGACTTATGGCAGCAGGAGTGGTTTTATGTCATCGAGCCCCGCGGCTCCAAGTGGGCAGCTGCGCCTGCGTTTCGATCTACCCCCCAATTCAGCTTGCATCATGGATTAATAAGGGGTTGGACTGCGGATCAGTGCGGACTCTGCAAAGTCGCATCCGAAGCCTTATTGAGAAGGACATCACTATTGTCAACGTTATTCAGGTAATGCTGGTCCGCCGGACCCTGCCGTGCCAGCGACGGCCTCTCCGTCTATGGGAGTTTAACCCAGAAGGGCCACGGGCTCTTCAGCACTTCTTCGGCACTACGCACGAAGGAATGTGGAAATTATTCTTCGGGAGACGAAAACAATGGACGGATACCACCGAAGATACTGTCCTAGACTGTAACCATCCGGACACCCCAGTAAGTACTCGTCCGCCGAACACCTCATAATCAGATATTCTGTGGTAAGACACTGAGCAAACCATCTTCTTCCAGGGCTGGATAAAGAAAGCGGAACGGATTAGGTGTCCGGCCCCTCTTCCCAAAGACTCATTGAACTCCTTGTTAACAAGGATGCTGGCACCGGCACCGCATCAGGCGCCGGCACGGGAGGGCAAGGTGGAGAGTGAGAAGACTCAGGGTGACCTTCGTTCCGGAGGTAAATTAGATACTGAGTCTGGAGAAATCGACATTTCCTCGCCTGAAGGTGAAGGCGAAAGAGAAGCCAGTATCCCTTCTCTCTTCAGGAAGAAAAGGGCCGCCTCCGAAGATTGGGAGGGGCGGTCTCCTAAGAGGCAAGATGCTACCGTCGAGCGGCTCAGGACTGGAAGGCGATGCCAGTGAACAGCTCCGTTTTGAGGACAAGCCCTCAACCAAACTGTAAGTGAATCCTGGCTGCTTTGATAGCGTCCCGCTTCTTTCCTGTTACCGAAGAGATACGTAACGTGCCTGTGTATTTTTTATAGTCCGGCACAGAGTTTTTCTGGGCAATCCTCTTCTTCGGGAGATCTCCTCCCAGAGATGATGGAAAGCCAGACGCCTCCTCCGACCTCCTCGCCCAATAAGGCGGACGACTCCGAAGTGTCAACTCGGAGGGTTATTCTTGATCAACAAGCGGTGCAGGGGACGAAGGAGGCAGTACCCGAAGGTGAACCCCCAATCGTTCAGAATTCGGGGGCCGATAATGAAGGCCCCAGACTATCCGGCTTTCGGCCAACGATGATTCTGGAGACGGGTGAACCGGTTCCTTTAAAGGATGGTCGTGCTCCTTCAGCGGCTTCCGGAGACCGGGCGGCGCCGGATATCTTGAGGGACATGCTGCGAAAAGCATCTGTCTCGGAAGAACAGCGTACCTTAATGGGTACGATGGTTGAGAAAATTCTGTCCGCGAAGGGCGGATTGAATAAAGCCTTCATGAGCCTGCTAAGAGGCTTTGAGGTTTGTAATGTAATGTTTTCAACTATATTTTATTTGCAAAGATGCACCTGTGTATAGGTTGTAGCACCTGAGACTCGGGTTGGCTTCCCATGGGAGGCGAACGGAGGATCAAGAAGAAATATTCAAGGACTAACCTGATTAACTGGAACACATGCTGCTTCCCCCTGGCTACTTCCCAGACTACGGATATTGCCAAGCTGCAGCGGAAGCTTGATGTGGCAGGGGATGACATTGCATTAATCAATATGCGTCTTGACGAGTCGCAAGGTATGTATTTGGGGCAGTCCCTTCACATACATTTTTATGATATAAGCATGATGTTGAAAGTTATATACTGGAGTATGCATTACTGCAGATGGTGCTGCCGCCGTTGAAACTCTTCGGGCGGAGCTGGCCCAGGCCAAGGAGCAGGCCCGGTTTAGTAATGCGGCTGCCGAAAAGGCATCAGCTGAGTTAAAAGCCGAACAAGCCGCTCAGCGCCAAGACGAGGAGAAGATATCCACGATGGCGCTCGAATTAAAAAATGCTGCTAGCCGCTGTGAACTACTTGAGAAGGAAAATGAAGCCAAAACGGCTGAACTTGACAAGGCCTTGCAAGAGGCGAGAGAAGCGCGGTCTGAATCCAGAGCGGCCCGTGAGGAGATCCGGCAAGCTGGGGAGATTGCGGCCGGTAAGCCCTTTTTGCTACAGACTAAGTTCGGCGATCCGAACTATGCTCAACTTAACCAAGTGTGGAGTTCCCTGGATGGGTTTTTAGACTTGCCGAAGAGTTCTTCCGATGCGGCGCAGTTTTACCAAGCGCGAGAGGGGTACGCAACGGAGAAGCTTTTCTGGTCACAATTTGGTGCGTCAAAGCGCCCTCTGTTGTTGAATGAACAGATGTCTCAATGGGCCGAGCTTCATAGGATATCCGGCGCGACCATGAAGAACGTCATAATCCGGCTGTGGCCGACTGAGCCTATTCCGAATAGCTACTTCGGCTTGGTGCAGCGGCTTGTTGATGCGGTGCCGCGTATCGACGCTGTGAAGCGGTCGTCGTGCATTGAGGGTGCACGGATGGCCTTTGCCCGTGTCAAGACATTCTGGGGGAAGATGAAGGCCATCGATGTTGCAGCGAAGAGTCCACGCAAGGGCAAGGACTGTCACGCACCGGAGTATTATTTTGAAGACGTCTTAGAGGCCGCCCGCTTAATAGAGGGCCAATGCTCGAAAGACATAATGTTCGAGTGAGGCGTATGGGAATTGTAAAAGACAATTTTATAGTTAATCTATTTTTATGTTTTGCTCGGAAGCTTGTGTTCCTCCTGTGCGGCCGTTTTAATATAATCTGAAAGTTTTCCAGTCGTCGGCTTCAGCCCCCTCGTAGGAAGTACGGGGGTGTTCGGAAAAGCATTTAATCACTCTTGACCCAACGTCTTGGTCCATGAAGGAGGTGATAATGCGGCGAACCAGGCCATCAGACTATAGGGCGTTAACACTTTCACTTAGCCATAGGAGTTTTATAGGGGGGACTACGATATAGCCCCTAGCATGCGTACGGCTTATTCCGATATGGTGCGTTACATATATGACCTGAAGAAAAAAGGTCCTTCGTGTGACATGGAGGGAATCGCGACAGATTCCGGTAAGTCATCGAGTGGTTGACCAGCTCTCGCATCATCATGACAGTCGGTTTTCGGCTTTTTCTACTGAGGTGCTTGACCAGATGACTGCTACCTCTTGAGCACTGCGTTGGTTTTCCCTTGAAGAGGAAAGGGTGATGCAGCAAAGTAGCGTAAGTATTTCCCTCAGTTTTTGAGAACCAAGGTATCAATCCAGTAAGAGACCATGCTCAAGTCCCACGCACCTACACAAACAAATAAGAACCTTGCAACCAACGCGATAAAGGGGTTGTCAATCCCTTCACAACCACTTGCAAAAGTGAGATCTGATAGATATGATAAGATAATATTTTTGGTATTTTTATGATAAAGACTAAAAGTAAAGAGAGCAAAATAAACGGCGATAGAAATAACGGTAGATTAATATGATAGAGAATAGACCCGGGGGCCATAGGTTTCACTAGTGGCTTCTCTCAAGATAGCATAAGTATTACGGTGGGTAAACGAATTACTGTCGAGCAATTGATAGAATTGAGCATAGTTATGAGAATATCTAGGTATGATCATGTATATAGGCATCACGTCCGTGACAAGTAGACCGACTCCTGCCTGCATCTACTACTATTACTCCACACATCGACCGCTATCCAGCATGCATCTAGAGTATTAAGTTCATAAGAACAGAGTAACGCTTTAAGCAAGATGACATGATGTAAAGGGATAAACTCATGCAATATGATATAAACCCCATCTTTTTATCCTCGATGGCAACAATACAATACGTGTCGTTTCCCCTACTGTCACTGGGATCGAGCACCGCAAGATTGAACCCAAAGCTAAGCATTTCTCCCATTGCAAGAAAGATCAATCTAGTAGGCCAAACCAAACTGACAATTCGAAGAGACTTGCAAAGATAACCAATCATACATAAAAGAATTCAGAGGAGATTCAAATATTGTTCATAGATAAATCTTGATCATAAACCCACAATTCATTGGATCTCGACAAACACGCCGCAAAAAGAAGAGTTACATCAAATAGATCTCCAAGAGAAACGAGGAGAACTTTGTATTGAGATCCAAAGAGAGAGAAGAAGCCATCTAGCTAATAACTATGGACCCGAAGGCCTGAGGTAAACTACTCACACATCATCGGAGAGGCCATGGTGTTGATGTAGAAGCCCTCCGTGATCAATGCCCCCTCCGGCGGAGCGCCGGAAAAGGCCCCAAGATGGGATCTCACGGGTACAGAAGGTTGCGGCGGTGGAAATAGGGTTTTGGCTCCGTATCTGATGTTTCCAGGGTATATGAGTATATATAAGCGAAAGAGGTCGGTCAGGAGAGCTATGAGGGGCCCACGAGGGTGGAGGGTGCGCCCCCTGCCTCGTGGCCTCCTCGTTGATTGCTTGACGTCCACTCCAAGTCCTCTGGATCATGTTTGTTCCGAAAATCACGTTCCCGAAGGTTTCATTCCGTTTGGACTCCGTTTGATATCCTTTTCCTTCGAAACACTGAAATAGGCAAAAAACAGCAATTTGGGCTGGGCCTTCGGTTAATAGGTTAGTCCCAAAAATAATATAAAAGTGTATAATAAATCCCATTAAACATCCAAAACAGGATATAATATTGATACGTCTCCAACGTATCTATAATTTATGAAGTATTCATGCTATTATATTATCCATCTTAGATATTTTATATGCATTTATATGCTATTTTATATGATTTTTGGGACTAACCTATTAACCTAGAGCCCAGTGCCTTTTTCTATTTTTCCTTGTTTATGAGTTTTATAGAAAAGGAATACCAAACGGAGTCCAATTGACGTGCCAATTTTTGTTGATTTTGATGGACCAAAAGAAGCCCCTGGAGCAAAAGAGTTGGACCAGAAGAGTCCCGGGTTGTCCACGAGGGTGGGGGGCGCGCCCACCCCCCTGGGCGTGGGCCCCTGCCTCGTGGACGACTCAGAGATCCCCCTGACGTGAAACCAACGCCAAAAATTCCTATAAATACAGAAACCCCCAGAAAATAACCTAGGTCGGGTGTTTCGCCACCGCAAGCCTCTGTAGCCACGAGAAATCAATCTAGGCCCTCTCTGGCACCCTGCCGGAGGGGGCCATCATCACCGGTGGCCATGGAGGAGTATCCCGGAGGGGCCATCATTGCCATGAAGGCCAAGAATCAGAAGGAGAACCTTTCCCCATCTAGGGGGGAGTCCATGGAGGAGGAAGCACAAGGGGGAGAACCTCTCCTCCTCTCTCTTGGTGGCACCGGAGTGCCATCGAGAGGGGAATCGTCGCCGCAGCGATTGTCTTCATCAACATCACCATCACCATCCTCATCTCTTTTACGCGGTCCACTCTCCCGCACCCCGCTATAATCCCTACTTGAACATGGTGCTTTATGCCACATATTATGATCCAATGATGTGTTGCCATCCTATGATGTTTTGAGTAGATATCCTTTGTCTTTGGGTTGATTGATTATCTAGATTGGTACGAGTTGTATGTTTTATTTTGGTGTTGTCCTATGGTGCCCTCCGTGTCGCGCAAGCGTGAGGGATTCCCGCTGTAGGGTGTTGCAATACGTTCATGATTCGCGTATAGTGGGTTGGTGAGTGACTGAAACAGAAACCCGAGTAAGGGGGTTGTTGTGTATGGGAATAAAGAGGACTTGATGCTTTAATGCTATGGTTGGGTTTTACCTTAATGATCTTTAGTAGTTGCGGATGCTTGCTAGAGTTCCAATCATAAGTGCACATGATCCAAGTAGAGAAAGTATGTTAGCCTATGGCTCTCCCTCATATGAAATTGCAATGACGACTATCGGTCTTGTTAACAGTTGGCTAGGACAATTCCGCACACCGATCCATCATTATTCCACACTCGCTATTTATAATATTTAGTAATATATTCTAAATTTATGATAACATCACCTACTTTTATAGTTTAGCTCTCCGATATCATGCAAAGTTATCCTCTTCATACCCACAACGTAGTCTTATTTCTCGTTTCTAGTTGGAAGCAAACGTTCAGTGCACGTAGAGTCGTATCAGTGGCAGATAGGACTTGAGAGAATATTGATCTTACCTTTAGCTTCTTGTGGGTTCGACACTCCATACTTATCACTTCCACCTTTGGAAATTGCTATGATGATTCCCTGCACTTGGGGATTATCAAGCTCTTTTCTGGCGCCGTTGCCGGGGAGCAATAGCGTGGGGTTGATATTCTTGTGTGTGCTTGTTTGCTTTCTTCACTAAGTAGATTTTGTTTTACCTTCTTGTTTCTATTTAGTTGTGGGAGAAACATAAAACAAATTTAAAGAACGAAAATACAAAAAATTTACTTGCCTTTCATGCCTAAAAAGTTTTTCAAAAAGAGAAGTGCTTGGAAAGTTATGCATTGAAGAAGTGAGGGTCGACCTTGAGCACTTGTGTTCATGCTCCCGGAAACAATGTAGAATTTTTCATGGAAGTTTCTCTGTAAATAATTATCCCCTTGTGTATATCCATTGTATTATAAAAATAATGTGCCAAGCTTTGGTTTTAGGATGATTAGATTGCTTGTTTACTATGTGCAGAACAAAAACAGAAACTTTGGCTGTAGCGCGTGATTTTACATTTTTTGCTGGAAGGTCAAATGGGTCTGAAACTTTTTGCACATTACTTCTGTACAAATTGTCAAATTTATTTCATAATTTTTGGAGTTACAGAAGTTTACTAAACTTCCAGATTACTACAGACTGTCCTGTTTTTGACAAATTCTGTTTTTCGCGTGTTGTTTGCTTATTTTGATGAATCTATGGCTAGTATCAGAGGGTATGAACCATAGAGAAGTTGGAATACAGTAGGTTTAACACCAATATAAATAAATAATGAGTTCATTACAGTACCTTAAAGTAGTAGTTTGCTTTATTACACTAACGGATCTCACAAAGTTTTTGTTAAAGTTTTGTGTGGATGAAGTGTTCGAAGATCGAGGAGCTATCAATATGAGAAGAATAAAGAGAGGCAAGAGTCCAAGCTTGGGGATGCCCAAGGCACCCCAAGTAAATATTTCAAAGGATACTCGAGCATCTAAGCTTGGGGATGCCCCGGTTGGCATCCCATCTTTCTTCTTCAACAAATATCGGTATACCTCGGTTTTTGTTTTGTTCACATGATTTGTGTCCTTTGTGTTTTTGTTTTTTCCTTTAAAAACCATTCTAGCATGATTTAGCCCTTCATTGATTTATAGAATACTTCATGTGCTTCACTTATATCTTTCAAGTATGATCTTATAGAATTGCTCTTTGTGCTTCACTTAAATCTTTTGAGTATGGTTTTATAGAATGCTTCGTGTGCTTCACTTACATATTTTGAGCTTGGATATTGGTTAGTCTATATTAATTGTAGAATGCTCCATGAAATTAACTTATATCTTTTGGAGTATGAATAATACTATCATCTAAAGTGGATTTGGAAGAGTGTCAAACTTTAGGAATTAGTGATCCCACTATTCCGAATGAGAAGAATTTTGCTCATGTGGAGAGTAGTAAAATTTCTATGCTTGTAGATCATGAAAAGAATGCTTTATGTGATGGTTATATTGTTGAACCAATTCATGATGCTAATAAAAATTATTATGAGGGAGGAATACATACTTGTAGGAGTTGCAATAATATCAAGCTTCCTCTCTAGGTGCTTAAAGTTTTGAAGTTATACTTGTTTTGCCTTCCTATGCTAGTTAATTCTTGTTCCTATAAATTATGTGCTCACAAAATCCCTAGGCATAAGAAGTGGGTTAGATTTAAATGTGCTAGTCATATTCTTCATGATGCTCTCTTTATGTTTCAATTCTTATCTTTTATGTGAGCATCATTGAAATCATCATGCCAAGCTAAAAGGCATTAAAGAAAAGCGCTTGTTCGGAGACAACCAAATATTTACCCTTACTGTTTTTGTGTGTTTACATCATTAAGCTACTGTAGTAATCATGTTTTATAGCATGTGTTTCAATAAAGTGCCAAGTAAGACCTTTGGGAAGACTTGGGTGAAAGTTAATGTGATCTTGCTGTAAAAAAACAGAAACTTTGCGCTCACGAGGTTAGCTGTCATTTTTTAAAGAAGAGTGATTTTGAGTTGATTCTTTTTGAAGAAGATTAATAGCCAAATTCCTCACGTCCACCAATTTATTTCATAATTTTTGGAGTAGCAGAAGTATGGTTTCGGTTCACATCATTACAGACTGTTCTGTTTCTGACAGATTCTGTTTTCATTGCATAGTTTGCTTGTTTTCTAGTTTCTATGGCTGATATTTCTCAATATAAATTGTAGAAATGATATGGTACAGTAGGCATTGTGGGAGAACAATTATGAACCTTTTCTTTGACAGTAACAAAGTGAATGGTTTACTCTTTAGCATATTAACCTATCTCACGAAGTTCCGTTAAGTTTTGTGTGATTGAAGTTTTCAAGCTTTGGGTGAGATATCGATATGAGGAGAATAAGGAGTGGAAAGACACTAAGCTTGGGGATTCCCAAGGCACCCCAAGGTAATATTCAAATAAGACTCAAGCGCCTAAGCTTGGGGATGCCCCGGAAGGCATCCCCTCTTTCGTCTTCAAAACTACCAGTATACCTTACTCGGAGCTATATTTTTATTCATCACATGATATGAGTTTTGCTTGGAGCGTATTTTCAATTTTACTTGTTGTTTAAATAAAATCATTGGATCTGAAATCTTGAATGAAAAAGAATCCTCCCATGGCTAGTTAATTATTTGACTACTCAGTGTTCTTCACTTATATCTTTTTGGAGTAGTTTGTCATTTACTCACGTGCTTCACATATATCCTGTGAGTAAATGGTTGAAAGAATTGAATATCATAAATCTGAATTTATATATGTTTCATATGCTTATACCATGGGGAGTAATGACTTCACACAGAATAAGTATAGGTAGTAAACTTATTGAAAGTTAGCAAACACAGAATTGGTCACTTGAACAATTCATGAAAGAATATTGAAGGAAGAGAGATTTCACATATAAATATACTATCTTGGACATCTTTTGTAATTGTGAGT
The DNA here is from genome assembly GCF_018294505.1 of Triticum aestivum. Taxonomy (NCBI): domain Eukaryota; kingdom Viridiplantae; phylum Streptophyta; class Magnoliopsida; order Poales; family Poaceae; genus Triticum; species Triticum aestivum. Next base: position 239,464,008 of record NC_057802.1, on the reverse strand, counting down.
ACTCATTAAAATATGACATGCTAAAAGGTTGATGTTGGACAAGGAAGACAACTTAATGGGTTATGTTTTCCTATATCCGAAACGTTATATTGTCTTGGATCATCCAACATGTTGGGCTTGCCTTTCCCTCTCATGCTAGCCAAATTCTTTGCACCAAGTAGAAATACTACTTGTGCTTCCAAACATCCCTTAAACTAGTTTTTCCATGAGAGTCCACCATACCTACCTAAGGATTGAGTAAGATACTTCAAGTAAGTTGTCATCGGTGCATGCAATAAAAATTGCTCCTTAAATATGTATGATCTATTAGTGCGACGAAAATAAGCTTTATACGAACTTATGATAGGGAAGAAATAAAAGCGACGGACTGCATAATAAAGGTCTTTATCACAAGGGGCAATATAAAGTGACATTCTTTTGCATTAAGATTTTGTGCATCCAACAATAAAAGCGCATGACAACCTCTGCTTCCCTCTGCGAAGGGCCTATCTTTTACTTTTACCTTCTACCCTTATACAAGAGTCATGGTGATCATCACCTTTTCTTTTTACACTTTTTCCTTTGGCAAGCACTTTGTGTTGGAGTGATCCGGATATATATATATATATATCCACTTGGATGTAGGTTTCCATGAGTTATTATTGTTGACATTACCCTTGAGGTAAAAGGTTGGGAGGCAAAACTATAAGCCCCTATCTTTCTCTGTGTCCGATTAAAACTTTGAACCCATAAATATCACGTGAGTGTTAGCAATTGTGAAAGATTAAATGATAGTTGAGTATGTGGAGTTTGCTGAATCAAAGCTCTGACATAGACCCTTCCTAAAAATAAGATGAATTGCAATTGTTTGATGACTGAGAATATTGTTTGTTAGTTTTCAAGAGAGTTTATGATCTATACATTAACATGTGAATAGCTTGTTACTTGATCATGAAAAGTTTTATGAGATGAGCTACTGTTATGACATCTAATGATGCTAGAAAAGGTGATTGAAATTATCATTGATCAAACTTGTGCACCTGCTAGCATTCACACTTCATAAATTATTTCTTTTATCATTTACCTACTCGAGGACGAGCGGGAATTAAGCTTGGGGATGCTGATACGTCTCCAATGTATCTATAATTTATGAAGTATTCATGCTATTATATTATCCATCTTAGATGTTTTATATGCATTTATATGCTATTTTATATGATTTTTGGGACTAACCTATTAACCTAGAGCCCAGTGCCAGTTTCTATTTTTCCTTGTTTTTGAGTTTTACAGAAAAGGAATACCAAACGGAGTCCAATTGACGTGCCAAATTTTGTTGATTTTTTATGGACCAAAAGAAGCCCCTGGAGCAAAAGAGTTGGGCCAGAAGAGTCCCAGGCTGTCCACGAGGCTGGGGGGCGCGCCCACCCCCTTAGGCACGGGCCCCTGCCTCGTGGATGACTCGGACACATGAAACCAACGCCAAAAATTCTTATAAATACAAAAACCCCCAGAAAATAACCTAGATCGGAAGTTTCGCCGCCGCAAGCCTCTGTAGCCACGAGAAATCAATCTAGGCCCTCTCTGGCACCCTGCCGGAGGGAGCCATCATCACCGGTGGCCATGGAGGAGTATCCCGGAGGGGCCATCATCGCCATGAAGGCCAAGGATCAAAGGGAGAACCTTTCCCCATCTAGGGGGGAGGCTATGGAGGAGGAAGCACAAAGGGGAGAACCTCTCCTCCTCTCTCTTGGTGGCACCGGAGTGCCATCGAGAGGGGAATCATCGCCGCGGTGATCGTCTTCATCAACATCACCATCACCATCCTCATCTCTTTTACGCGGTCCACTCTCCCGCACCCCGCTGTAATCCCTACTTGAACATGGTGCTTTATGCCACATATTATGATCCAATGATGTGTTGCCATCCTATGATGTTTTGAGTAGATATCCTATGTCTTTGGGTTGATTGATGATCTAGATTGGTACGAGTTGTATGTTTTATTTTGGTGTTGTCCTATGGTGCCCTCCGTGTCGCGCAAGCGTGAGGGATTCCCGCTGTAGGGTGTTCCAATACGTTCATGATTCGCTTATAGTGGGTTGGTGAGTGACTGAAACACAAACCCGAGTAAGGGGGTTGTTGCGTATGGGAATAAAGAGGACTTGATGCTTTAATGCTATGGTTGGGTTTTACCTTAATGATCTTTAGTGGTTGCGGATGCTTGCTAGAGTTCCAATCATAAGTGCATATGATCCAAGTAGAGAAAGTATGTTAGCCTATGCCTCTCCCTCATATGAAATTGCAATGACGACTATCGGTCTTGTTAACAATTGCCTAGGACAATTCCGCACACCGATCCATCATTATTCCACACTCGCTATTTATAATATTTAGTAATATATTCTAAATTTATGATAACATCACCTACTTTTATATTTTAGCTCTCCGATATCATGCAAAGTTATCCTCTTCATACCCACAACGTAGTCTTATTTCTCGTTTCTAGTTGGAAGCAAACGTTCGGTGCACGTAAAGTTGTACCAGTGGCAGATAGGACTTGAGAGAATATTGATCTTACCTTTAGCTCCTTGTGGGTTCGACACTCCATACTTATCACTTCCACCTTTGGAAATTGTTACGATGATTCCCTGCACTTGGGGATTATCAAATACAGCATGGAACGATAAAAAATTATAGATACGTTGGAGACGTATCAAGCATCCCCAAGCTTAATTCCTGCTCGTCCTCGAGTAGGTAAATGATAAAAACAGAACTTTTGATGTGGAATGCTACTTAGCATAATTTTCAATGTAATTCTCTTATTTGTGGTACGAATATTCAGATCCGAAAGATTCAAGATAAAAGTTTAATATTAACATAAAAATAATAATACTTAAAGCATACTAACAAAGCAATCATGTCTTCTCAAAATAACATGTCCAAAGAAAGTTATCCCTACAAAATCATATAGTCTGGCTATGCTCTATCTTCATCACACAAAGTATTTAATCATGCACAACCCCGATGACAAGCCAAGCAATTGTTTCATACTTTTGATGTTCTCAAACTTTTTAAATCTTCACGCAATACATGAGCGTGAGCCATGGACATAGCACTATATGTGGAATAGAATGGTGGTTGTGGAGAAGACAAAAAGGAGAAGATAGTCTCACATCAACTAGGCGTATCAACGGCTATGGAGATGCCCATCAATAGATATCAATGTGAGTGAGTAGGGATTGCCATGCAATGGATGCACTAGAGCTATAAGTGTATGAAAGCTCAACAAAAGAAACTAAGTGGGTGTGCATCCAACTCGCTTGCTCACGAAGACCTAGGGCATTTTGAGAAAGCCCATCATTGGAATATACAAGCCAAGTTCTATAATGTAAAATTCCCACTAGTATATGAAAATGACAACATAGGAGACTCTCTATCATGAAGATCATGGTGCTACTTTGAAGCACAAGTGTGGTAAAAGGATAGTAACATTGTCCCTTCTCTCTTTTCTCTCTTTTTTATGGCCTCTTTTTTTATTGTTCGTCCGGAGTCTCATCCTGACTTATGGGGGAATCATAGTCTCCGTCATCCTTTCCTCACATGGGACAATGCTCTAATAATGATGATCATCACACTTTTATTTACTTACAACTCAAGAATTACAACTCGATACTTAGAACAAAATATGACTCTATGTGAATGCCTCTGGCGGAGTACCGGGATATGCAATGAATCAAGAGTGACATGTATAAAAATTATGAACGGTGGCTTTGCCACAAATACGATGTCCACTACATGATCGTGCAAAGCAATATGACAATAATGGAACATGTCATAGTAAACGGAACGGTGGTAAGTTGCATGGCAATATATCTTGGAATGGCTATGGAAATGCCATAATAGGTAGGTATGGTGGCTCTTTTGAGGAAGGTAATGGTGGGTGTATGGTACCGGCGAAAGTTGCGCGATACTAGAGAGGCTAGCAATGGTGGAAGGGAGAGAGTGCGTATAATCCATGGACTCAACATTAGTCATAAAGAACTCACATACTTATTGCAAAAATCTATTAGTTATCGAAACAAAGTACTACGCGCATGCTCCTAGGGGGATAGATTGGTAGGAAAAGACCATCGCTCGTCCCCGACCGCCACTCATAAGGAAGACAATCAATAAATAAATCATGCTCCGACTTCATCACATAACGGTTCACCATACGTGCATGCTACGGGAATCACAAACTTTAGAACAAGTATTTCTCAAATTCACAACTACTCGACTAGCATGACTCTAATATCACTATCTTCATATCTCAAAACAATTATCAAGTATCAAACTTCTCTTAGTATTCAACGCATCTATAAGAAAGTTCTTACTAACTTTGGATGCCTAACATATTAGGACTAGTTTCACAATTTAAGCAAATTACCATGCTGTTTTGTAGGACTCTCAAAATAATACAAGTGAAGCATGAGAGAACAATAGTTTATATAAAACAAAACCACCACCGTGCTCTAAAAGATATAAGTGAAGCACTAGAGCAAAAACTATATAGCTCAAAAGATATAAGTGAAGCACATAGAGTAATCTAATAAATTCTGAATCATGTGTGTGTCTCTCAAAAGGTGTGTACAACAAGGATGATTGTGGTAAACTAAAAGGAAATACTCAAATCATACAAGACGCTCCAAGAAAAACACATTCATGTGGTGAATAAAAATATAGCTCCAAGTAAAGTTACTGATAGACGAAGACGAAAGAGGGGATGCCTTCCGGGGCATCCCCAAGCTTTGGCTTTTTGGTGTCCTTGGATTTACCTTGGGGTGCCTTGGGCATCCCCAAGCTTAGGCTCTTGCCACTCCTTGTTCCATAATCCATCAAATCCTTACCCAAAACTTGAAAACTTCACAACACAAAACTCAACAGAAAATCTCATGAGCTCCGTTAGCGAAAGAAAAGAAAACACCACTTCAAGGTACTGTATTGAAACTCATTCTTTATTTATATTGGTGTTAAACCTACTGTATTCCAACTTCTCTATGGTTTATAAACTATTTTACTAACCATAGACTCATCAAAATAAGCAAACAACACACGAAAAACAGAATCTGTCAAAAACAGAACAGTCTGTAGTAATCTGTAACTAACGCAAACTTCTAGAGCTGAGAAAAATCTACCAAAATAGGACAACCTAGATAATTTTTTTATTGATCTAATGCAATTTGAATCAGTATTTTATCACGTTCTGGTGATTTTTAACAATTGTTTTCGTGAACAGAAAGTTTCTGGAATTTTCAGCAAGATCAAATAACTATCATCCAAGAAGATCCTATAGGTTTCACTTGGCACAAACACTAATTAAAACACAAAAACAAATCTAACCAGAGGCTAGATCAAAGATTTATTCCTCAATAGCAAGTAAAATATTGGGTTGTCTCCCAACAAGCGCTTTTCTTTAAAGCCTTTTAGCTAGGCATAGATAATTTTAATGATGCTCACATGAAAGACAAGAATTGAAGCGCAAAGAGAGCATCATAAACACGTGACAGACACATCTAAGTCTAACATAATTCCTATGCATAGGCATCTTATAGGCAAACAAATTATCAAGGCAAGCAAAATCTAGCATATGCAAGGAGGCGGAAAGAAACAATAGCAATCTCAACATAATGAGAGGTAATTTAGTAACATGAAAATTTCTACAACCATATTTTCCTCTCTCATAATAATTACATGTAGGATCATAAGCAAATTCAACAAAATAGCTATCACATAACATATTCAACACGATCCACATGCATGCGAAGTTGACACTCTTCCAAAATAGTGGGATTAACATTAGTTAAAGTCATGACCTCTCCAAACCAACTTTTATCAAAAATTTCATAAGATTGAACATTCTCCAAATATATGGGATCTAAAGTTGACACTCTTCCAAACCCACTTTCAATAATATTGCAAACACTATTATCAATCTCATATTCATCATGGGGCTTAAATAAATTTTCAAGATCAAAAGAAGAATCACCCCAATCATGATCATTGCAACAAATAGTAGTCATAGCAAAACTAGCATCCCCAAGCTTAGGGTTTTGCATATCATTAACACAATTGACATTAATAGAATTTATAATAACACCATTGCAATCATGCTTTTTATTCAAAGATCTACCGTGAATCACTTCATAAAGCACTTCATCACAATTTTCAGATTCATGGATTTAAAGCAAAACCTTATAAAGATAATCTAGTGCACCCAAATCACTAGGAATTGGTTCATCATAATTGGATCTCTTAAAAAGATTGGCAAGCGGATGAGGATCCATAGATCTTAGGTTCTCTGTTTAGCAATAAATACACAACTATTCTCCCACGCAAAAGCGGATGAGGATCCATAGATTTCAGAGGTGCCCGAGTCGCCGGCGCTGTCGCTTCTACGAGCGAGCCAGCTGTCTTCTCCCGCGCAAAAGCGGGTCATTAGAGCGGTAAGGGCTGTCATGGATTTAGGTCCTTCTTGGCTGAGGTGGCGTGCCAGCCATTCATCCCGGACGCTGTGTTTGAAGGCCGCGAGGGCTTCCGCGTCCGGACAGTCGACGATTTGGTTCTTTTTAACTAAGAACCTAGTCCAGAGCTTCCTAGCTGACTCTCCGTGCTGCTGGACAATGTGACTTATGTCATCGGCATCCGGTGGCCGGACATATGTTCCTTGGAAGTTGTCGCGAAAGGCGTTTTCCAAATCTTCCCAGCTGCTAATAGAATTTTCCGGCAGACTGTTTAACCAGTACCGAGCTAGTCCTTTGAGTTTTAGTGGCAGGTATTTGATGGCATGAAGGTCATCTCCACGGGCCATGTGGATATGGAGGAGGAAATCCTCAATCCATACTGCGGGATCCATTGTTCCGTCGTATGATTCGATATTCATCGGTTTGAACCCGTCTGGGAATTCATGCTCCATTACTTCGTCTGTGAAGCAAAGAGGGTGTGCGGTGCCTCTATGTTGGGCCACACCGCGACGTACCTCCGATGGAGTCCACTTGTGGTTTTCAGCCCGGACATGGCTAGGTTTTTCACGTCCGAATAGGTAGTTGTCATCGCGTGTCGAGGCACATCCTCGCGATCCGTAGATCGATCTTGCGTGTCCTGCTCTACTGTCCAGGTCCTGTCGAAGGTCGTATGTACAACCCCGAGCTATTTTATTCTTGCGTTTACGGCGAGACGGGGCGATCTGGTGTTCATCTTGAGTTGCCGCTTTATCCGGCCCAAGTTGTGATCGGCCTGCCGCATTGTGCAATGATGGTACGGGCTCCAGCGCCTCGTCATCGAGCTGAGGTAGCAATCTATGCTTCGGGTAGCTTTTGGCTGGGCCACTAAGGCCGTATTCTTCGGCGGCCAGGACTTCGGTCCATCTATCTTTGAGCAGATCTTGGTCCGCTTGAAGCTGCAACTGCTTCTTTTTCAGGCTTCTTGCAGTGGCTATGAGCCGGCGTTTGAAGCGCTCCTGCTCGATAGGTTCTTCAGGCACAATGAACTCCTCGTTGCCGAGGCTCTCCTCTTCCTCGGAGAGCGGAAGATAGTTACTGTCCTCCGAGTCTTCGTGTATGGCCTGTTCATCCTGTTCGGAGGTTGCTCCGACAGGGTCTTCATTGTCTTCGGCATCGTCCAGAGTATTGTTTTCTCCGGTGCCCGTGTTGTTGTCTTTTGTATGACGTGACTTAGAGCGGCATCGCTGACGCCGGCAACTGGGCTTTGTCTCAGGAGGTTTGTCCTCAACTGGATCCTCTTTGTCATTGTTATTAATTTCTTTAGGCGTATCCACCATGTATACATCGTAGGAAGAAGTGGCCGTCCATCGCCCAATAAATGGCGGGTTCTGGCCCTACTCCTCGTCGGCATCGTCGTCTGTGCTGACGGTGTCTTCGGAGCCGTAATCAAGCATGTCGGTTAAGTCATCGACAGTGGCTATGGAGTGGGTGGCGTGTGGGAAACGAAATTCCCCATCATCAGCCCCTAGCTCGAACCATACATAGTTTGGTTGTGAGTCCTCCGCCCAGGACAAGTTTTTTAATGAGTTCAGCACATCGCCCAGGGGCGAGTGCCGGAAGATGTCTGCGGCACTAAACTCGAAGATCGGTAAGCGATAAAGTTCGATATCCGCGGACTCACCTGGTTCGGAACTTATACCCAGAGAAGAGGCCGGAGCTCTGGTGACACGGGTATTGCGTGAGGTTAAGTCCATGTGCGGCTCCAAAGCCGGAGAATCTGTGGCTTCCGTGGTGGGGTTGAGCCTCCAATCCTTGGATGCCGCAGTGTGCTCTGGATCTAAGGCCGGAGTGGTCATAGGAGCTATCTCCTGGATGCGGTCTGACGACAGATTTAGGTCATGTTCGTCAAGGTGGCCGGGAGCGGTCGCCGTGGTCTCAAATCCGGCGAATATCAAATCTCCATAGATGTCCGCGACGTAATTCAAGCTCCCGAATCTGACCTGATGGCCAGGGGCGTAGCTGTCGATCTGCTCCAGGTGGCCAAGCGAGTTGGCCCGCAGTGCGAAGCCGCCGAACACGAAGATCTGTCCGGGGAGGAAGGTTTCTCCTTGGACAGCATTGTTGTTGACGATTGAAGGGGCCATCAAACTTTTTGGGGACGGCACAGTGGAACTCTCAATGAAAGCACCAATGTCGGTGTCAAAACCGGCGGATCTCGGGTAGGGGGTCCCGAACTGTGCGTCTAAGGTCGTTGGTAACAGGAGACAGGGGACACGATGTTTACCCAGGTTCGGGCCCTCTCTATGGAGGTAATACCCTACTTCCTGCTTGATTGATCTTGATGAATATGAGTATTACAAGAGTTGATCTACCACGAGATTGTAATGGCTAAACCCTAGAAGTCTAGCCTGTATGTCTATGGTAGTGAGTATTTGTCTTTTCCGGAATAAGTCCTCCGGTTTATATAGACACCGGGAGGATCTAGGGTTACACAGGGTCGGTTACAAAGGAAAAGAATCTTCATATTCGCCCACCAAGCTTGCCTTCCACGCCAAGGAGAGTCCCATCCGGACACGGGTACAGTCTTCGATCTTCGTATCTTCACAGCCCATCAGTCCGGCCCATGGCTAACAGGCCGGACGCCCGAGGACCCCTTAGTCCAGGACTCCCTCAGGGGCCTCGGCGGAGCAGGGCCTGGCCGAAGCCGGCGAAGTCCTCCGCCCCGGTGCTGGCGGGGCGGGGCCTCGGCGAAGCCGGCGATGTCCTCTGCCTCGTTGTTGGCGGGGCGGGGCCTCGGTGGAGCAGGGCCTCGCCGAAGCCAGCGAAGTCCTCTGCCTCGGTGCCGGTGGGGCGGGGCCTCGACGGAGCCGGCATTGTCCTCCGCCTCATCGTCGGTCTCACCAAACAGCGCCTCGCCCGCTTCATTGTCCTCTTTGTAGGTGGCCGCAACCTCCACCACCCGCATGCGGTATCGCCAGCGCGCGAGGCAGCTCTTGTAGGCGGAGCGGTACGACTCGAGCAGCGCCTCCTGCTCTGCCTGCTCCGCGGCGATCTGCTCCTCTGCCTGCAGGTGCTCCTGGAGGAGATGGTGATTGTAGGCGGCGTCGGCCTGTGCCTCTCGGAACTGCTCGTCACGCTTCTGCCTCACCGTGTCCATGTATTGGGCACGGGCCTCACCGATGGTCATGGTGCAATGCACCGGCGAGGATGGCGCGGAGGAGGGGGTTGGCGCCGGATCATCGACTACCACGTTCTCCATTGGGACGTCGTCGTCCTCCGGCGTCCTGCCGGCCAGCCAGTCGGCAGCAATGGTTGCCATCTCCTTCTAGTCCGTCGTCCGCCCGTCCCAAAGAGCGATTGAGCGCGAGGAAGCCATGGTGGGCAGTAGTGCTGTGGATAGGAGAAAGGGAACGGAGGCGGATGGCTGCAGCTATGGCCGGCGCAACAGTTTATATAGCAATGGTGGGCGGCAGAGGGACGAACGGGTGGCGCCGGAGTAGCCGCATCGGCAATCGCGTATAATTAATGTGGGCAGCAGACGGACGGACGGATGGCACTTGTGTCGTTTGAATATGGAGCAATCGCCTACACCGGGAAGCGGCGCTGACCGTTTCGGGCAAAAAGCGCGTGCGGGCGAGGGAGGCGGTCTGGGTGGGCCAGGGCGGTCAGACTCGTGCTTGTCAGCGGTCCGGTCTAGCAGCCGGACATGCTGGCTCGCGAGCAAGCTCGCCGAGCTGAGCGATGAAAATCAAACGATGGACGTGGCTTCCGACCAGGAGCCGGCGCCACCGCCGAAGACGGTTCATGCCATGTTCACCATAGAGCATAGTGCGGCCGCACTTCGATGCCCTAATGGTGGAAGAGCTACCAGCGCAGGAGGACCTCTGCTGCAACCTCCGTCTCCTCAACGAGCACCCGCTCACGGAAGGATGAATCGCCGACGAACAAGCGAATGACAATGCCATCGCGGACATGTGGCCCTATGATCCTTGCTTCCTGAATGAGCAGCGAGCGCTATATCAGACCATCCGTAGGGCCCACGAGGCCCTCTCCGTTATCCTTAGAGTTGTTGCGCTCGCCGTGGCACCGCCGTCTCGCGTTGTCAACATGGTCAACGAACATGAGGAATCAGGAGATGACTTTAATTGAAGAGGATGACAGTGGATCCCACCAGAGCCATAGCCGCAAGTGCCTCCTTATTAGTGTATACAACTATAATTTTTTTGGCTTCGTCCTGGTTTCCTGACATCACGGTCCCACACCATTGTCAACCTATATAGTCAATAAACGAGAGAATTGCACAAGGAGCGGCCGACAGCTGAGACCCAGCAGCTCGAGCAGTATTTGTGTTTTTGAGGTGTGAGCAGAATTTTTTTGAGCGATGTTTTTGTTGTTGTTCAGAGGAGCAGGGTATCAACTGGGTGGGCTGTGGCCCGTCTAGCCAAGGCTATTATTTTATGTCGACCAAATATCCAGCCCAGATATTAATATTTAAATGAGAAAATGGCTAGCCCAGCTATTCTTTTTTTTTTGCGGAATACCCAACCCAGGTCAACTTGTTATTCTCCGGGCTGCATTAGACTTGCCAAGAAAATGAGCTTTAAGAAATAGGCTGTAAATATAAAAAATGCACCGAACAGGTACATTTTTTAATTCTTTTGAAAAAGGTACATTTGTTAATTTCATTACTTGTTGCGTGGGGAAAATTTCATTTGATTTTTACCTAATACAAATTTAGTTTGAAATTATATTTAATCTGACTCTAGATTTCGGGTTAAAAAATATTTTGGATCCCATCAAATGCTGGAAATTTTGTTGAATTTTTTTACCGGTTGGCTGAAATTATTAACAACGTCCTGGGTAGAAAATGGGTTGTAATTTTAACAAACAGTAAATGGGCTGAGTAAATTCCATTAGAATTAAAAAATGGGTTGTACACTATAACAAATCACAAATGGGCTATATGTTCTCTGCCACAGATGTGAAGGTCACTTGTGGGCCTACTAAGTTGATGCGTATGCAAGGCTTTGTCAACTTATAGTGAACGCACGATTCTATTAGCAGTGGCCGTTGGATGTCCATCTAACGACTGTGGTGCTTCTTTAATCTCAGATATTCATGCTTCAGCCGCCCAAACCACCGCCGGCGGTACCGCCTGCTACCGCCTCCCATGGCCGGCTGTGCTGCCGCGCAGGCCTAAACGACCCACCCTACTCCCATCGCTGTCCAGGCCATTCCTTTACTCACCAACACCTCCTGTTATTCTCCGGCGATGACAGCCACACACTGCAGCCGAACCAGTGAACCCTCTTACTCCCCTCCGTGTGGGCATCCACTGTTGTGTCTTCGCGGGCTCCGGGTCGTTCCCTTCCTAAGCCTCGCCATCATCCACCGCGTTGGTTCTCTCGGCGTGGCATGGTCAACTTTGTCAACAAATGACAACCATCAGAAGAGGCATGAGAGTGGCTGACAGTAGGGGCCCGCATGGCCCATGGCCACACGCGAGCAAGTCCCTCCTTATTATGCGAAAACAAATGATTTCTCCCCCTGACAGGTTTGAGCCACCAGCTACATCTTCGCACGCAGGGAAGTGTTTCCTTTATTACATGCAAAAAAAGTTACCTCTCCCTGACAGCTGGGACCCACCAGCTTTATTATGATCCATTTCGTGAAAATATAGATTGTACCGAAGATGCTAAATTGTTTTCTTTTTATTCCAACTAAAAAAGAAGAAATTAAAAACCTAGAAAACATCTTCGCACGCAAGGAAGTGCCACCTTATTACGAGCAAAAAAAATGACCCCCCTGCTAGCTGGGACCCACTAGATTTGGAGGCTGACTTGTGGGCCAACTAAGTTGACGCGTACGGGCTTTGTCAACTTAGTCAAAACGATTCTAGATGCACTGACCGTTGGATGTTAAATCAACGACCGTGTTGCGTCTTCAACCTTTGGTCTTCTTGCTCCAGTCGCCCAAACCAGGGCCGCCGTACCGCCTGCTCCAGCCTCGCGTGGCCGGCTGTGTTGCCGCGCAGGCCTCACGGACCAACCATACTACGACTGGCCTAACCTTCCCTCTACTCACCCACACCCCCTCTTATTCTCCGGCGTCGGCGGACTTACGCCGCAGCCAAACCAGTGAACCCTCGTACAACCCTCTGCGTGGGCATCCACCTGCCTCGTATTCTCTGGCTCCTCGTCGTTCCCTTCCTAGGCCTCGCCCTCGTCTACTGCCTTGATGCTCTCGGCGCCTCGTGGTCAATGAGGTCAATGAACGATAGCCATCGGAAGTGGACTTTAGGCTGTGAGGCTGACAGCTGGACCCACCAGCTACATCTTTGAAACCAAGGAAGTGCCTCCTTATTACTCGCAAAATAAAAATGATTCCTCCCCCTGACAGTCGGGACCCACCAGTTATATCTTCCCACGCAAGGAAGTGCATCCTTATCCTCCCTGACAGTTGGGACCCACCCAGTCGAAGCGTACTGCTACTTCTTGAGCTTGTGTTGGTTTTTCCCTTGAAGAGGAAAGGGTGATGCAGCAAATTAGAGATAAGTATTTCCCTCAGTTAGAGAACCAAGGTATCAATCCAGTAGGAGACAATGCGCAAATCACCAATACCTACACAAACAATCAAACAACTCGCACCCAACGCGATAAAGGGGTTGTCAATCCCTTCACGGTTACTTGCGAAAGTGAGATCTGATATAGATCGATGAAACTTAAACAAACAATAAAGTAAATATTTTTGGGTTTTTTGGTTTATAGATCGGAAAGTAAAATATTGCAAAATAATAGATCAGAAACTTATATGATGGAAAATAGACCCGGGGGCCATAGGTTTCACTGGAGGCTTCTCTCAAGATAGCAAATAACAAGGTGGGTGAACAAATTACTGTCAAGCAATTGATAGAAAAGCGCAAAGTTATGACGACATCTAAGGCAATGATTATGAAATATAGGCATCACGTCCGTGTCAAGTAGACCGAAACGATTCTGCATCTACTACTATTACTCCACACATCGACCGACTCCTGCCTGCATCTAGAGTAATTGTTTTTTTGAAACCTAATCTAGAGTATTTGTTGGGGAACGTAGCATGCAATTTCAAAAAAAAATCCTATGCTCACGCAAGATCTATCTAGGAGATGCATAGAAACGAGAGGGGAGAGTGTGTCCACGTACCCTCGTAGACCGAAAGCGGAAGCGTTAGTTTAACACGGTTGATGTAGTCGAACGTCTTCGCGATCCAACCGATCAAGCACCGAACGTACGACACCTCCGAGTTCTGCACACGTTCAGCTCGATGACGTCCCTCGAACTCTTGATCAAGCAAAGCGTCGAGGAAGAGTTTCGTCAGCACGACAGCGTGGTGACAATGATTATGATGTGATCCACGCAGGGCTTCGCCTAAGCACTACGACAATATGACTGGAGGAATAAACGGTGGAGGGGGGCACCGCACACGGCTAAGAAACAATTGATGTGCTTTGGGGTGCCCCCTGCCCCCGTATATAAAGGAGGAGAGGGGAGGAGGCCGGCCTAGGGCGCGCCCCCAAGGGGGAGGAGTCCTACTTGGACTCCATGTCCAATTCGACCTCCCCCTTCCTTCTTACGGAGGGGGAAAGGGGGAAGGAGAGGTAGAGGGAGAAGGAAAGGGGGGTCGCGCTACCTCCCCTTGTCCAATTCGGACTGCCCATGGGGGGCACCCTTTGTGGGCTGTCCTCTCTCTCCCCTATGGCCCATATTGGCCCATTACTTTCCCCCGAGGGTTCCGGTAACCTCCCGGAACTCCGAAAAATACCCGAAACACTCCGAAACCATTCCGGTGTCCGAATACTATCGTCCAATATATCAATCTTTACCTCTCGACCATTTCGAGACTCCTCGTCATGTTCGTGATCATATCCGGGACTCCAAACAAACTTCGGTCACCAAAACACATAATTCATAATACAAATCGTCATCGAACGTTAAGCGTGCGGACCCTACGGGTTCGAGAACTATGTAGACATGACCGAGACAGATCTCCGATAAATAACCAACAACGGAACCTGGATGCTCATATTGGTTCCTACATATTCTACGAAGATCTTTATTGGTTAAAACGCAATGACAACATACGTTATTCCCTTTGTCATCGGTATGTTACTTGTCCGAGATTCGATCGTCGATATCCACATACCTAGTTCAATCTCGTTACCAGCAAGTCTCTTTACTCGTTCGGTAATGCATTATCCCGTAACTAACTCATTAGTCACATTGCTTGCAAGGCTTATCATGATGTGCATTACCGAGAGGGCCCAGAGATACCTCTCCGATACTCGGAGTGACAAATCCTAATCTTGATATATGCCAACCCAACGAACACCTTCGGAAACACCTGTAGAGCATCTTTATAATCACCCAGTTACGTTGTGACATTTGATAGCACACAGGGTGTTCCTCCGGTATTCGGGAGTTGCATAATCTCATAGTCAAAGGAATATGTATAAGTCATGAAGAAAGCAATAGCAATAAAACTTAACGATCATTATGCTAAGCTAACTGATGGGTCTTGTCCATCACATCATTCTCCTAATGATGTGATCCCATTCATCAAATAACAATACATGCCTATGGTTAGGAAATTTAACCATCTTTGATTAACGAGCTAGTCAACTAGAGGCATACTAGGGACACTTTGTTTTGTCTCTGTATTCACACATGTATCAAGTTTCCGGTTAATACAATTCTAGCATGAATAATAAACATTTATCATGATATAAGGAAATATAAATAACAACTTTATTATTGCCTCTAGGGCATATTTCCTCCAGTCTCCCACTTGCACTAGAGTCAATAATCTAGATTAAATTGTAATGATTCTAACACCCATGGAGTCTTGGTGCTGATCATGTTTTGCTCGCGGAAGAGGCTTAGTCAATGGGTCTGCAACATTCAGATCCGTATGTATTTTGCAAGTCTCTACGTCTCCCTCCTTGACTTGATCACGGATGGAGTTGAAGCATCTCTTGTGAAATCTGGATTCCTTCGCTAAGGCAATTGCTCCAGTGTTGTCACAAAAGATTTTCATTGGACCCGATGCACTAGGTATTACACCTAGATCAGATATGAACTCCTTCATCCAGACTCCTTCATTTGCTACTTCCGAAGAAGCTATGTACTCCGCTTCACACGTAGATCCCGCCATGACGCTTTGCTTGGAACTGCACCAACTGACAGCTCCACCATTCAATATAAATACATATCTGGTTTTTGACTTAGAGTCATTCGGATCAGTGTCAAAGCTACCATCGACGTAACCATTTACGACGACCTCTTTTTCACCTCCATAAACGAGAAACATATCCTTAGTCCTTTTCAGGTATTTCAGAATGTTCTTGACCACTGTCCAGTGATCCACTCCTAGATTACTTTGGTACCTCCCTGCTAAACTTATAGCAAGGCACACATCAGGTCTGGTACACAACATTGCATACATGATAGAACTTATGGCTGAGGCATAGGGAATGACTTTCATTTTCTCTCTATCTTCTGCAGTGGTCGGGAATTGAGTCTGACTCAACTTCACACCTTGTAACACAGGCAAGAACCCTTTCTTTGACTGATCCATTTTGAACTTCTTCAAAACTTTATCAAGGTATGTGCTTTGTGAAAGTCCAATTAAGCGTGTTGATCTATCTCTATAGATCCTGATGCCTAATATATAAGCAGCTTCACCGAGGTCTTTCATTGAAAAATTCTTATTCAAGTATCCTTTTATGCTATCCAGAAATTCTATATCATTTCCAATCAACAATATGTCATCCACATATAATATTAGAAATGCTACAGAGCTCCCACTCACTTTCTTGTAAATACAGGCTTCTCCAAAAGTCTGTATAAAACTATATGCTTTGATCACACTATCAAAGCGTATATTCCAACTCCGACAGGCTTGCACCAGTCCATAAATGGATCGCTGGAGCTTGCACACTTTGTTAGCACCTTTAAGATCAACAAAACTTTCTGGTTGCATCATATACAACTCTTCCATAAGAAATCCATTAAGGAATGCAATTTTGACATCCATTTGCCAAATTTCATAATCATAAAATACGGCAATTGCTAACATGATTCGGACAGACTTAAGCATCGCTATGGGTGAGAAGGTCTCATCGTAGTCAACTCGTTGAACTTGTTGAAAACCTTTCGCAACAAGTCGAGCTTTCTAGACAGTAACATTACCATCAGCGTTAGTCTTCTTCTTGAAGATCCATTTATTTTCTATGGCTTGCCAATCATTGGGCAAGTCAACCAAAGTCCATACTTTGTTCTCATACATGGATCCCATCTCAGATTTCATGGCCTCAAGCCATTTCGCAGAATTTGGGCTCATCATCGCTTCCTCATAGTTCATAGGTTCGTCATGGTCTAGTAACATGACTTCCAGAACAGGATTATCGTATGATGAGGACATGACTACCTTGGATACGACCAAAAATATTGCATACATGTATATTTGTGAGGTGATTTCTAATGCAAACTATGCAATAACTCACTTATGTCATCCAGGACAGAAATACTGCACAAACTTTTGTGCCATGTCTAATTGCAGGTGTATGGAACATTTTTACAATCCACATATGAAGATAAGGGAAAAAGAGAAGTTAAGGTGCTGTTCAAAAACTCCTCTCACGTCACTTTTGGGCCAAGAGAAGATAGAGTCCAAGTCTCTCACGTTCTGGATTCAGATTTGGACTGCACAGACATACCTGACACAAAACACCAAGAACTCTTTATACGGACTCCGAAATGGGTGATTCTTTTTTTGTTGGAAAAGTAGATTTCGTGCTCTTTCCAACCCAATTGGACTCACTTTAAAATCCGTCCGGAGCGTTAAGTTATCGACAAAACAATCTGATGCTGCAGCAGAATCCGAGTCAAACTACAAGTCCAAAGGTGTTGCATCACCTCCACTTGGGCCCATGAGCCTTGTACGACCTAGGGTTAGTTTTAGGCTGCCATGGGGCGTCCTTCCACCTCCTTGGCCGCCACCCCTTGCTCCGATATAAGTAGATCCATCTAGTAGCTTTTTCTTTGGTATTTGTTTAGTTAAAAGTTAGCCATTGCAACTTCGTGTACTTCGTTTGTGTCCAACGACCAGACCAAGTGATACGGGGTTGCCCAATCTTCACAGAGGATCTGCTCTATGTTGCGAATCAACGCCACCTGAAGGGTACGAAGGAAACCCTCGATCCCAACCAACAACGCTGTCGGGTAATGGATAACTAGTGCAACCTGACGAGACCGAAGCTAACTATTGCAAATGCAACAACCAGCGACAAGTATTCTCCCAACCACACTCTTAGTTCCAATCCACGCAACCACGCACGAAGTTGGAAGCACGAACTGGTCGCCGCCTCAACGGTTGCTGTTGTAAAATCACAAAGTGAGTTTACCCTCTCACAAGGCAAGATTACAAGAGCTAAGGAGGAAGTGAACTCTCAAACAATATACTGGTTGCACTTAGCCAGCCTATGCTGAAATCAAATTGCCAGAGAGTTGTGGCTGAAGTGGGGGAAGGGGTATTTATACTAGGAACAGCCCTCCTAGTTTAGGTGTGATACCAGGCCAAAAGAGGGCTCAAATTCGTGCTAACCAGCTGGTCAAGGGAGCAAACTCATGGAGCCTCGCGCAGCAATTAATGCCCTGGACAGCTTGCATTAGAACTCTCATATCCTTTGACTCAGGACTCCAAATGATGCACAGTTTGATTTTCCTGAAAGTAAACTTCATATGCTCTCCATTTTGTACTCCCACACATGCTGGATGCTCATATATTTGCGTTGCATGATTCAGCAAGTTCTGGGACGAATTCTGGAACTGCACATGCAACAATAGTGTGTTGAGATGGCTTGCTATTCTTCCTTGCGGTGTAACTAGTTGTCCTTGTCACCAAAACAAGGCTTTCATCAGAGTTGAAACCTGTTCTCTTCAAACTTGTTGTATGGGCTCCAAAACTTGTTTCTTCATGTGCTGAATGTTGTTGGTTGTCCTCAACATTGTACCTAAGTAAAATCAGCACACGAGATTTAGGCAGTATAAAGTTTTCATTGTCATTTGAATTATGATAAGCTAGGAGTGCGTTCACCTCTTGTGCTATTTGTTTGGCACGGCTCCTTGTCATGGGACCCAAATAGATCTTCTTTGTAGAAGCTTCACTTGATGGCTGAGGTTTATCATCAGGAGAAGATGATAAACGAGGTGAACCTGGGATGTCCTCATCATCCTCCCCCTCTTCAAAAGGAGTCGTCCTCGACTCTTGACCCGCTTGATCGAAGCATGGAGACAAATCAGCAACGTTGAATGTTGGACTCACAGCATAGTCTTCAGGAAGCTCGATCTTGTAAGCATTGTCATTGATCTTGGCCAAGACTTTGAATGGTCCATCTCCACAAGGCATTAGCTTGGATTTGCACTTCTCTGGGAACCGATCTTTCCGCAAATGTATCCAAACCAGATCTCCGGGCTCAAAAGTCACCTTCTTGCGATTTTTGTTTGCCTTAGCAGCATAGTACTTGGACTTCCTTTCTATCTCTTCTCTGGTCTTCTCATGAATCTTCTTCACATATGCAGCACGCTTTGAAGCCTCCATGTTACATCTCTCTTGCAGTGGAAGTGGCAACAAGTCAATTGGTGCAAGTGGTTTGAATCCATATACCACCTCAAACGGGCACATGTTTGTGGTAGAGTGAACTACCCGATTGTAAGCAAACTCCACGTGCGGCAAACACTCTTCCCACTCCTTCAAATTCTTCTTGATCATTGTACGCAGCAAGGCTGAGAGTGTGCGGTTCACTACCTGTGTTTGCCCATCAGTTTGGGGGTGACACGTTGTTGAAAACAGCAACTTGGTTCCTAATTTTGCCCACAATGTTTTCCAAATGTAGCTCATGAACTTCACATCTCGATCTGAAACAATAGTCCTTGGCATTCCATGCAAGCGAACAACTTCCCTGAAAAACAAATCAGCAACATGTGAAGCATCGTCGTTCTTGTGGCACGGAATGAAGTGTGCCATTTTTAGAACCTATCAACCACAACAAAAACTGAATCCCTCCCCCTCTTAGTCCTAGGCAGTCCTAAAACAAAATCCATGCTAATATCTTCCCAAGGAGCATTTGGAACAGGTAGGGGAGTATATAAACCATGGGGGTTCAGTTTAGACTTAGCTTTGTGGCATATGATGCATCGCTGCACAAATCTCTCAACGTCCTTCCTCATCTTTGGCCAATAAAAGTGATCGGCCAACAGCTCATAAGTCTTCTCACGACCAAAGTGTCCCATTAATCCTCCTGCATGTGATTCCTGCAACAACAAAGGCCTAACCGACGAATCTAGAACAGACAACTTGTTAGCCCTAAAAAGGAACCCATCATGCACATGGTATTTATCCCAACCTTTCCCATCTTTACATTTTGCATATGGTTCTGAAAATATATGATCAGTGCAATATAGTTCTTTTAAGCTCTCAAGTCCTGGTACCTTCACTTCTAATTATGTCAAAAGAACATGCCTACGGGACAAATCATCAGCAACCATGTTTTCCTTTCCTTTCTTGTACTTCACAACATATGGGAAAGTTTCAATGAATTCTACCCATTTAGCATGCCTACGATTCAATTTAACTTGGCCTTTCAAATGTTTCAAGGCCTCATGATCAGAATGTACAATAAACTCTTTAGGCCATAAGTAGTGTTGCCAAGTTTCAAGCACCCTAACCAAGGCATACAACTCTTTATCATAAATAGAATAATTCAGTTGTGCACCACTCAGCTTCTCACTAAAATATGCTATTGGTTTTCGTTCTTGCATTAACACACCTCCAATGCCTATTCCACTAGCATCACATTCTATCTCAAAAGTTTTAGTGAAATCAGGTAGAATCAACAAAGGTGCTTCAGTTAATTGTTTCTTAAGCTCAAGAAATGCTTCTTCTTGTGGTGCACCCCATTTAAAGGGAATTCCTTTCTTTGTCAATTCATTCAAAGGTGCAGCAATTGTACTAAAATCTTTCACAAACCTCCGGTAGAAACCAGCAAGGCCATGAAAACTTCTCACCTGGCTTACATTCATTGGAGTTGGCCAATTCTTGATTGCTTCCACCTTAGATTCATCCACTTCAATTCCCTGTTCTGAAACGACATAGCCAAGAAAAACAACCTTGTTTGTGCAAAAGGAGCACTTCTCAACGTTAGCATATAGTTTTTCAGTCCTTAGCACATTCAGCACTTGTTTTAGGTGTTCAATATGTTCCTCAATGGATCTGCTATAGATTAGGATGTCATCAAAGTACACAACAACAAATTTGCCAATGTAAGCTCTCAAAACATGGTTCATCAATCTCATGAATGTACTTGGTGCATTAGTTAATCCAAAAGGCATGACTAACCACTCATACAACCCAAGTTTTGTTTTGAAAGCAGTTTTCCATTCATCTCCTTCTTTCATCCTAATCTGATGGTATCCACTCCTCAAATCAATTTTAGAGAAAACAGTAGAGCCACTCAATTCATCAAGCATATCATCTAACCTAGGAATAGGATGACGATACCTAATAGTTATAATATTGATAGGCCTACAATCCATTACCAATCGCCATGTGTCATCTTTCTTGGGCACCAAAATCACAGGTACATCACAAGGACTTAAGCTTTCACGCACATAACCTTTATCTAAAAGTTCTTGTACCTGCCTTTGTATCTCCTTCGTTTCTTCAGGATTGGTGCGGTAGGGAGGTCGATTCGGAAGTGATGCTCCTGGAATGAGGTCAATCTGATGTTCTATGCCACGCAAGGGAGGTAGACCAGCGGGTACTTCCTCCGGAAAAACATCCTCGAATTCCTGCAAGACATCACAAACAACACTAGGGAGAGATGTTAAGTCGTTAGCTGAAAGCAAAGCATCTTTGTACACAAGTACAACGACCACTTGATTTGGATTGAGCCTCACATCTCTCAGTTCTGATTTGGTGGCTAACATTACTAAGTTCTCTCCCTCTCTTTTATTCTTCTCTCTCAGATTTGGCTTGTGGCGCTCACTCACCGATTTGTGGATCTCTCTCTCGCTCTTTTTCTCTCCCTCTTTCTTACTCACTATTTTTACACCAGAAACTTTCTGCAAGTGCTCAGCCATGATTTGTTGGGGTGTCATGGGTCTAAGCACCAAGTCTTTTCCTCTCCACTTGATGGTGTATTGATTGGTTCTGCCACAATGTTGAGCTGAATGATCATATTGCCACGATCTGCCCAACAGCAAGTGACACACCTTCATTGGCACCACATCACACTCAATGGTGTCATTATAATCTCCAATCTTGAATTGCACCTGTACCATGTGTGTGATCTTAATCTCTTCACATTCACTCAACCATTGTATATGATATGGATGAGGGTGTTGTAGCAGCTTCAGCCCAAGCTTATCACACATTTCTTTGCTTGCAAGTTTGTGACAACTCCCACCATCAACAATTACCTTGCATACCTTGTCTTGCACTTTGGCTCTTGTTTGAAACAGGTTGAGTCGTTGTCCATTCTCAGCTTCTTTGATCTGCACACTCAAAACTTTAGTGACAACAAGAGAGGCACCTTGCTCATAATCACAATAGGTTTGCTCATCACCATCTGAACCATCACTATCTTCAGTTTCTTCTTCAGGTTCACTACAAGACTCATATTCTCCATTCTCGGTGATCAGCATGGTACGCTTGTTGGGACAATCCTTCTTCATGTGGCCACGTCCCTTACATGTAAAGCACTCTATCTCACTATTTTCCCCGTGGAGCCAATGGAGGATGAACTAGGAGCTGCAAATTTGCTCTTCTCCTTCGAATTTGATGCATCATTTCTGCTCGTGGCTGCACGTGCATGGGGCTGATTTCCACCACCAGAACTAGTCATAATACCTCGACCAACGTTGAATTGAGGTACACACTTACTCCCACTTGATGTAGCTCGAGCTGTGAAGGATGTAGTTCTATTTTACTTCGAGTCTTCTTGCAATTGACGTTCAGCCTTAGAAGCAAGATGTACCAGCTCTACCACATTACGATATGGCTGCAAATCAACCACTCGTTTAACATTAGGATTCAGCCTATAGAGGAACCTTGCCATGGACTGCTCCTCATCTTCATGTATGTTGGCTCTTATCATTGCCTTCTCCATCTCCTTATGATACTCCTCAACTGATAACTTTCCTTGCCTCAAATTCTGGAGCTTATCAAAGATGTCACGTCTATAATGCCTTGGGACCAATCTTGCCCTCATCTCTTTTTTCATTTCTGTCCATGTAGCAACAGCAGGCTCTCCTTCTTCTTCTCGCTGAATCTGAACTTGCTCCCACCAAATTAGAGCATAGTCTTCAAACTCAAGTGAGGCCATTGCTAATTTCTTCTCTTCAGAGTAGTTGTGCATGCGGAAAATCTTGTCAACCTTCAATTCCCATGTGAGATAACTTTCTGGATCAGATCCACCATCAAACTTGGGCATGGTACATTTCAGCTTTCCAAACCTCTCCTCCTCCTGCCGTCCACGACCATAGTTTCTACGATGATGAAATCTGTCATTCTGGTGCATGCCATCTTCATCTTCATCAAAC
This sequence comes from Triticum aestivum, assembly GCF_018294505.1. Lineage (NCBI taxonomy): Eukaryota > Viridiplantae > Streptophyta > Magnoliopsida > Poales > Poaceae > Triticum > Triticum aestivum. Next base: position 239,440,913 of record NC_057802.1, on the reverse strand, counting down.
TCATCTCCACTACCTTCATGGTGCAGATTTGCTCTTCGGTGGCCTCCTCTAAGACCACGACCAGCAGCAGCTTCATGATGACCACGTCCATTACCATGATCATTTCCACGTCCGGGGCCGGGAGGTCTCATGGCATGGGGAGCAGGAGCACGGTTTCTTCTAGCTTGTGCATTGGAGGCAGCACCTTCCCCATCAGTTACATTTTGTTCTTCACCATGGACACTTGCATCTTCTCGGTTCTGATGAAGCTCTCGCACAATATCAGCAACAATACCAGTCCTCATGGCTGCCGTGTTCTGAGTGAGTTGCTCATCAACATTACCCATAAGTTGCTGCAAATCTCTCGACAACTTGTCTTGCTTCTCTTCAATTGGGTCAAGGCTGTTTCTGAACTCTCGGCGTAGATGATCACGTAATGCGTTGAAGTGAAACCGTGTGACGGGCTGATTGAGATGCCCATTTCCTTCAACATCATCCTCGTTTTCTTCACCTGCCATGGTTAGTTCTCCAAAAGCCCTATAGTACTAGAAGCATATATGTGGATAACAACTCAAGCTCACCTCACTTACCAACCGAAGCTCATGTAACTTCCAAGTGAGAGCAGAATCATGCTCAACCGTGGTGTCGGTGGTTGGTATACAAAGAGTGATAATCAAGCGAATACAAGTCTAGGGTTGCACATGCGGGGCTGTTTGGTGGAGTTTGGGTGGGGTATATATGTAGCAAAAGATGCACTAATCTGCAATCTAGATATTGTTGAACCAAGTAATCATCCACACAAGATTCTAATGCATTTAGTTGCTGAATGAGATATACGTGAGGTACATGCAACTCTCGCCAAGGAATCAGATTTGCTGCAAGCAAGGATTGAAGACTTTGCACACTTGACACGTTTTAGCTCACAACACAAACAGGGATTTCTCAAGATACAAGTGAAGAACAGTCCCAAGTTTTCTCTCTTTTGCTTCTTGCACACACTTTCTTTCTTTGGGAAGATCCCTTTTTGTTTTTTTGCCTCTTTTTTGCTCTTTTTTTGACAAACTTTCAACAGGGGACTTGGATCTGAACACACACTTTGGGGGAATCACGAAAATCACAATAGATGAAGTCAACCAACAAGAACATGCAGCTGAAACTTTGGCAGCAAACACACACGAACTGATCTGATTTTACTGGGTGGAAAACACGATGGGAATCAGATCTAACAAGGATGAATGGAGAGCACACAGTGTGGGCTTTTCAAAATGCACAAAAACACTCAAAACGGACTCCGGATGACAAAGATATGCATGATTTGGTGGAGGATGCAGATCTGAAATCTGTGCACGAAAATGAACACAAACACACAAGATTGGATGGGGGGAAACTCAGCAACTAAAACCAAAGATCTAGTGGACAAGAACTTGATAAAACATACCAAATAACAGATTAAAGGCTGCAAAGGGCTAGGTAAAGGGATTTTTTTGTGGGGCTATTTTCTGGACTTTTAGGATGAACAAGAACACGAACTAAACTAGGGATACAAGATCCTACCGTGTCAACCGAAGATCTGATGCCAAGATGATACGGGGTTGCCCAATCTTCACGGAGGATCTGCTCTATGTTGTGAATCAACGCCACCTGAAGGGTACGAAGGAAACCCTCGATCCCAACCAACAACGCTGTCGGGTAAAGGATAACTAGTGCAACCTGACGAGACCGAAGCTAACTATTGCAAATGCAACAGCCAACGACAACTATTCGCCCAACCACACTCTTAGTTCCAATCCATGCAACCACGCACGAAGTTGGAAGCACGAACTGGTCGCCGCCTCAACGGCTGCTGTTGTAAAATCACAAAGTGAGTTTACCCTCTCACAAGGCAAGATTACAAGAGCTAAGGAGGAAGTGAACTCTCAAATAATATTCTGGTTGCACTTAGCTAACCTATGCTGAAATCAAATTGCCAAAGAGTTGTGGCTGAAGTGAGGGAAGGGGTATTTATACTAGGAATAGCCCTCCTAGTTTAGGTGTGAAACCAGGCCAAAAGAGGGCTCAAATTCGTGCTAACCAGCTGGTCAAGGGAGCAAACTCATGGAGCCTCGCGCAGCAATTAATCCCCAGGACAGCTTGCATTGGAACTCTCATATCCTTTGACTCAGGACTCCAAATGATGCACCGTTTGATTTTTCTGAAAGTAGACTTCATATGCTCTCCATTTTGTACTCCCACACATGCTGGATGCTCATATATTTGCGTTGCATGATTCAACAAGTTCTAGGACGAATTCTGGAACTGCACATGCAACAATAGAGTGTTGAGATGGCTTGCTATTCTTCCTTGCGGTGTAACTAGTTGTCATTGTCACCAAAACAAGGGTTTCATCAGATTTGAAACTTGTTCTCTTCAAACTTGTTGTCTGGGCTCCAAAACTTGTTTCTTCATGTGCTGAATGTTGTTGGTTGTCCTCAACATTGTACCTAAGTAAAATCAGCACACGAGATTTAGGCAGTATAAAGTTTTCATTGTCATTTGAATTATGATAAGCTAGGAGCGTGTTCACCTCTTGTGCTATTTGTTTGGCACGGCTCCTTGTCATGGGACCCAAATAGATCTTCTTTGTAGAAGCTTCACTTGATGGCTGAGGTTTATCATCAGGAGAAGATGATAAATGAGGTGAACCTGGGATGTCCTCATCACCAAGACCGCTTATGAAACCCCACTTTTATCAAGTGGTATCAGTTTTCAGGTTGCCCGGTGAGAATTTCCAGTTTTTCCTAGATTAGATTTATTTTCTTACCTATTGTCCAAGAAAAAGCCACAAAAAAGTTAGATCTATTCATCCTTTGTCCAAGCCAGTCCGAGCCTTTGCAATTTTCTTTTTATTGTTTGAATTATTGAATTATCGGTTGCATCGTCGTGTCGAGTTGCTGGTCTTAGTGTCTAGTTCTTTTGGAGTTTCGAGTTCTGTTCACATTAGTCACATCGCCGCTGCATTGTTATCCCTTCCGCTGTCCACCACACAATCCATCAATTTCCACTACGTGCTACCCATAGTTCATTGTCATAATCATAGTTGAGATCGTTCACATCTTTGCTTGATCCCATCTGCATCTTATCTAGTTTGTTTTGGAACGAGGGAGGGAGAGAAAAAAAGACAGAGAAAACAAAGAGAGAAAAAGTAAAAAAAAGTCAGAGAAAGAAAAAAAAAAGTGTGAGGAAAAAAAGAGAAGAAAAGAGAACAAAATTCGGATCTATCAAGACTCAGTATCGTAGTTGAATTCGGATTGGAATCTGTTTTGTGCACTGTTCAGTAAAACAGGCATAACTTCCTTATACGGAGTCTGTTTTGGCTCCGCGGGTACTCAAACGAAAGCTAGCGACGAGCCGCATCTAAATAGTTGCAAAAGCTAGTTCAATATTTGGCATGTCAAAATCGGCTTCTAAATAGGTCTTTTTGCCCTCCGAAGTTTGCGAACATAGCTTATTCCAGTTTTAGAATTTTTTTGACTCCTCATATCAACTCGGAATTGAGTGATTCTTTTTGTGTTTGAAAGCTTGAGTCAGTGCCATTTTGAGAAAAAATATTAGAAAATTAGCACAAACTTTTCCAGAGAAAAGTTGGAGAGAAAGTTGTTGATATATCCTGCTTGGCTGTGGTTTCACATCATTATCTTTACAACTATTGTGATCTTTACTTATATTTTGCTGTCCAGAGCTACTTCATATCCTTTATTGATGCTAGTTGTGCTACGCCGTGACCTCATTAGTGTACTAGGCTCGCGTCTCTAGTTCCGGTCTAGCCTAGGACCAGCACAGTACCTTCGTTGAGCGTTTATTCAACATTGCATCTCTGAATTGATTATTGCTAATATTTTGCTACCATATAGCCAACCCAGCTCCACATATTTCTACACCGTGTATACGTACGTTCCCCTGGCAATCTTTTTACACAATCTTCGGAGTTATTTGACACCGCTGGTTGCCTGTCACCACCTGCCGCATGGTAAGAACTTGTAAGATATTGATATTTGCTTTACTGTGAGCACTTTACAACCACATCCTAGTAGTTCATCGGAACATTATTCTCGAATTTTGTTTCTTGTTTCTACTAATCATGACAGGTTCCGGAGATAGAAGTTCTTGGACGACGGACACATCTTCACCATCACGAGAGTTGGGACAACACAAACAATGGTCAGGTTATCTCTTTACCGTCATTTGAGGGTAGATTTAATCCTGCTATTTATCTAGCTTGGGAGCTTGAAGTAGAACAAGTTTTTAGTCACCATGACTTTTCTGAACTTGAGCGAGTACGAGCTGCCACTAGAGCATTTACTGGTTTTGTTTCTGTTTGGTGGAGTGTGCATTGTAAGAAAAACATTGATAACCAACCCACAACTTGGAAAGATTTAAAAGATGTAACGAGACAACAATTTTTCCCTCCTTACTATCGTCGTGAATTGCTTCGCAAATCTGAACAATTTAAACAAGGCAACAACACTGTTCATGCTTACTACCAAGAGTTCAAATCTTATATGCATCATTGTGACATAGAAGAATCTAAGGACGATACAATGAATAGATTTTTTGGTGGTTTAAATCATGATATTCAGGCAAGATTTCAGTATATTCCTCATTACATTACTGGTATGTATGTTCGTGCTTGTACCTTTGAGAGACAGTTACAGGAGGACGCATTGGGTGACTACAACAACTACTATTCCAGTTCATGCTCACCACCACCGGTTGGTTCCTCCACCGTTGCACCTACTAGAGCAGCCACACCTCAGATTGTGAGCGCGACATCATCTCAAGAGTATGGTACATTGCCATCATCCGTACCTATATCAGCTACATCTTTGCGACAAGGTAACTGTAAAGGTATTGATGATATAACTTCACATGAGAATGATGCATGCCTAGTTAACTTGAATTCATCATGTGTTGAGTTACCTGTTGATTTGAGCACATCACCTATTTTAGAGAATTGTGTTACTATCATGAATGCGTCATATGATCAAATAGTTGAAATACCAACATTTTTGAGTGCACCCAATGAATTAACTGTTGATGTAAAAGAACCAATGTTTAATCATTTTGATATGACCTCTGATCTTGGTGATGATTCTATGTGAAATGACTTATTGCATGTTTGCTTATTTAAGCATGTTGTAGCATGTAAATTCGATGCAACTAAGGTTTATTTACCAATGTTGGGATGGTTTAATAATGAACATTGTCAATCCTTTGATATGAATAAGAGCTTCACTTATATGTACAAATTGAGTTGCAATATTTTCATGCCTTATAATACTTGTGATAATATTTCGGCTTTACATTTTATGAACTATGAAAGTTACTCATGTATACATGTGTCATATGTGCAAAAATCAAGGGAAGTAAAAATGGATGACATATACATATACAACATGTACACCTTGTCTCTTTTGTTAGCCGCATTTCTGATTAAGCAACGCCGAGGTCAGCTTTGTTTTTAAGAAGGGGAGGATGAGGAGGACATGGTTTCCTTGGATACGACCAAAAATATTGCATACATGTATATTTGTGAGGTGATTTCTAATGCAAACTATGCAATAATTTATTTATGTCATCCAGGACAAAAATACTTCACAAACTTTTGTGCCATGTCTAATTGCAGGTGTATGCGACATTTGTACAATCCACGTATGAAGATAAGGGAAAAAGAGAAGTTTGGGTGCTGTTCAAAAACTCATCTCACATCACTTTTGGGCCAAGAGAAGATAGAGTCCAAGTCTCTCACGTTCTGGATTCAGATTCGGACTGCACAGACATACCTGACTCAAAACGCCAAGAGCTCTTTCATACAGACTCCGAATTGGGTGATTCTTTTTTTGTTGGAAAGTAGATTTCATGCTCTTTCCAACCCAACTAGATTCACTTTAAAATTCGTCCGGAGCGTTAAGTTATCGACAAAACAATCTGACGCTGTAGCAGAATCCGAGTCAAACTACAAGTCCAAAGGTGTTGCATCACCTCCACTTGGCCCATGAGCCTTGTATGACCTAGGGTTAGTTTTAGGCTGCCTTGGGACGTCCTTCCACCTCCTTGGCCGCCACCCCTTGCTCCTATATGAGTAGATCCATCTAGTAGCTTTTTCCTTGGGATTTGTTTAGTTAAAAGTTAGCCATTGCAACTTCGTGTACTTCGTTTGTGTCCAACGACCAGACCAAGACCGCTTCCGGATCCCGACCTTTATCAATACTTCATGTATATTCGCAATATTCAGATTGCTTTATCATATTATTGCTTGTTCTTCGATTGCTTGCAGGAATAGACCTTCGTGGTCAAGTTGATCGTGCTCCGGGGTGGTCAATAACCTCTCAAAGTTGGTTTAGCGATTGCTAAGGCGCAATGTCGTGCACGCCTGTAGTCGGATCGTCGAAGTCATCTCCACCAAATCGATAGTTATCATCTCATCGAAACATCAGGACACCCCGCCTCTATCACCGTACCACTCTGGTGTGGAACATACTTTGGCAAGGTTCGGTAGTAACTTGATCTTAAGTTTCATGATCATCATTATTAACTTCCTCACTAATTGGTGTAGGCATCACTGGAACTGATTTCTGTGATGAACTACTTTCCAATTCAAGAGAAGGTACAATTACCTCATCAAGTTCTACTTTCCTCCCACTCACTTCTTTCGAGAGAAACCCCTTCTCTAGAAAGGATCCATTCTTAGAAACAAATATCTTGCCTTCGAATCTGTGATAGAAGGTGTACCCAACTGTTTCTTTTGGGTATCCTATGAAGACGCACTTCTCCGATTTGGGTTTGAGCTTATTAGGCTGAAGCTTTTTCACATAAACATCACAATCCCAAACTTTAAGAAACGACAACTTAGGTTTCTTGCCAAACGACAGTTCATATGGTGTTGTCTCAACGGATTTAGATGGTGCCCTATTTAACGTGAATGCAGCTATCTCTAATGCATAACCCCAAAACGATAGTGGTAAATCGGTAAGAGACATCATATATCGCACCATATCTAATAAAGTACGGTTACGACATTCGGACACACCATTACGCTGTGGCGTTTCAGGTGGTGTGAGTTGCGAAACTATTCCATATTGTTTTAAATGAAGACCAAACTCGTAACTCAAATATTCGCCTCTGTGATCATATCATGGAAACTTTATTTTCTTGTTACGATGATTTTCCATTTCACTCTCTAATTCTTTGAACTTTTCAAATGTCTCAGACTTGTGTTTCATTAAGTAGATATACCCATATCTGCTCAAATCATTTGTGAAGGTCAGAAAATAACGATACCTGCCACGAGCCTCAACATTCATAGGACTGCATACATCAGTATGTATTATTTCCAATAAGTCAGTGGCTCGCTCCATTGTTCCGGAGAACGGAGTCTTAGTCATCTTGCCCATGAGGCATGGTTCGCAAGCATCAAGTGATTCATAATCAACTGATTCCAAAAGTCCATCTGCATGGAGTTTCTTCATGTGCTTTACACCAATATGACCTAAACGGCAGTGCTACAAATATGTTGCACTATCATTATTAACTTTGCATCTTTTGGCATCAATATTATGAATATGTGTATCACCACGATCGAGATTCAACAAAAATAGACCACTCATCAAGGGCGCATGACCATAAAAGATATTACTCATATAAATAGAAGAACCATTATTCTCTGATTTAAATGAATAACCGTCTCGCATCAAACAAGATCCAGATATAATATTCATGCTCAACGCTGGCACCAAATAACATGCTCAACGCTCACATCGATCTTGGAACCATTTCCGACGCGTATCGTCACCTCGTCCTTAGCCAATCTTCGGTTAATCCGTAGCCCCTGTCGAGTTGCAAATATGAGCAACAGAACCAATATCAAATACACAGGCGCTACTACGAGCATTAGTAAGGTACACATCAATAACATGTACTCCCTCCGTTCCTAAATATAAGTCTTTGTAGAGATTCCACTATGGACTACATACAGAGCAAAATGAGTGAATCTACACTCTAAAATGCATCTACATACATCCGTATGTGGTTCATAGTGAAATCTCTACAAAGACTTATATTTAGGAACGGAGGGAGTATATCAAATATACCTTTCACTTTGCCATCCTTCTTATCCGCCAAATACTTGGGGCAGTTCCGCTTCCAGTAACCAGTCCCTTTGTAGTAGAAGCACTCAGTATCAGGCCTAGATCCAGACTTGGGCTTCTTCCCGGGAGCAGCAACTTGCTTGCTATTCTTCTTGAAGTTCCCCTTCTTACCTTTGCCCTTTTTCTTGAAACTAGTGGTCTTGTTAACCATCAACACTTGATGCTCCTTCTTGATTTCTACCTCTGCAGCCTTAAGCATTGCGAAGAGCTCCGGGATTTTCTTTTCCATCCCTTGCATATTATAGTTCATCATGAAGCCTTTATAGCTTGGTGGCACTGATTGAAGAACTCTGTCAATGACACTATCATCCGGAAGATTAACTCCCAGCTAAGTCAAGTGGTTATGGTACCCAGACATTCTGAGTATGTGTTCACTGACAGAACTGTTCTCCTCCATCTTGCAGCTATAGAACTTGTTGGAGACTTCATATCTCTCAACTCGGGCATTTGCTTGAAATATTAACTTCAACTCCTGGAAGATTTCATATGCTCCATGACGTTCAAAACATCTTTAAAGTCCCGATTCTAAGCCGTAAAGCATGGCACACTGAACTATCAAGTAGTCATCAGATTTAGCTTGCCAGACGTTCATAATGTCTGGAGTTGCTCCTGCAACAGGCCTTGCACCTAGCGGTGCATCAAGGACATAATTTTTCTGTGCAGCAATGAGGATAATCCTCAAGTTATGGACCTAGTCCGTGTAGTTGCTACCATCATCTTTCAACTTAGCTTTCTCTAGGAACGCATTAAAATTCAAGGGAACGGTAGCATGAGCCATTGATCTACAACATAGATATGCAAAAACTATTAGGACTAAGTTCGTGATAAATTAAGTTCAATTAATCATATTACTTAAGAACTCCCACTTAGATAGACATTCGTCGAGTCATCTAAATGATCACGTGATCCACATCAACTAAACCATGTCCGATCATCACGTGAGATGGAGTAGTTTTCAATGGTGAACATCTCTATGTTGATCATATCTACTATATGATTTACGTTCGACCTTTCGGCCTCGGTGTTCCGAGGCCATGTATGTACATGCTAGGCTCGTCAAGTTTAACCTGAGTATTCCGCACGTGCAAAACTGTCTTGCACCCATTGTATGTGAACGTAGAGCTTATCACACCCGATCATCACGTGGTGTCTCGGCACGACGAACCGTCGCAATGGTGCATACTCAGGGAGAACACTTATACCTTGAAATTTTAGTGAGGGGTCATCTTATAATGCTACCGATGTACTAAGAAAAATAAGATGCATAAAAGATAAACATCACATGCAATCAAAATATGTGACATGATATGGCCATCATCATCTTGTGCCTTTGATCTCCATCTCCAAAGCACTGATAACCCACAAGTATAGGGGATCGCAACAGTTTTCGACATAGAGTATTCAACCCAAATTTATTGATTCGACACAAGGGGAGCCAAAGAATATTCTCAAGTATTAGCAGTTGAGTTGTCAATTCAACCACACCTGGATAACTTAGTATCTGCAGCAAAGTATTTAGTAGCAAAGTAGTATGGAAGTAACGGTAACGGTGGCAAAAGTGACAGTAATAGTTTTGTAGTAATTGTAACAGTGGCAACGGTAAAGTAACTAAGCAAAGATCAATATGTGAAAAGCTCGTAGGCATTGGATCGGTGATGGAGAATTATGTCGGATGCGATTCCTCATGCAATAGTTATAACATAGGGTGACACGGAACTAGCTCCAAATCATCAATGTAATGTAGGCATGTATTCCGAATATAGTCATACGTGCTTATGCTAAAGAACTTGCATGACATCTTTTGTCCTACCCTCCCTTGGCAGCGGGGTCCTATTGGAAACTAAGGGATATTAAGGCCTCCTTTTAATAGAGTACCGGACCAAATCATTAACACTTAGTGAATACATGAACTCCTCAAACTACGGTCATCACCGGTAAGTATCCCGATTGTTGTCACTTCGGGGTTAACGCATCATAACACATAATAGGTCACTATAGACTTGCAAGATAGGATCAAGAACTCACATATATTCATGAAAACATAATAGGTTTAGATCTGAAAACATGGCACTCGGGCCCTAGTGACAAGCATTAAGCATAGCAAAGTCATAGCAACATCAATCTCAGAACATAGTGGATACTAGGGATCAAACCCTAACAAAACTAACTCGATTACATGATAAATCTCATCCAACCCATCACCGTCCAGCAAGCCTACGATGGAATTACTCACGCACGGCGGTGAGCATCATGAAATTGGTGATGGAGGAAGGTTGATGATGACGATGGCGACGGATTCCCCTCTTTGGAGCCCCGAACGGACTCCAGATCAGCCCTCCCGAGAGAGATTAGGGCTTGGCGGCGGCTCCGTATCATAAAACGCGATGAATCCTTCTCTCTAATTTTTTCTCCCCGAATGTGAATATATGGAGTTGGAGTTAAGGTCGGTAGAGCACCAGGGGGCCCACGAGGCAGGGGGGCGCCCCCAGGGGGTAGGCGCGCCCCCCACCCTCATGGACAGGGTGTGGGCCCCCTGGCCTTGATTCTTTCTCCAGTATTTTTTATTAATTCCAAAAATATTCTCCGTGAAGTTCAGGTCATTCCGAGAACTTTTATATCTACACAAAAATAACACCATGGCAATTCTGCTGAAAACAACGTCAGTCCGGGTTAGTTCCGTTCAAATCATGCAAGTTAGAGTCCAAAACAACGGCAAAAGTGTTTGGAAAAGTAGATACGATGGAGACGTATCAACTCCCCCAAGCTTAAACCTTTGCTTGTCCTCAAGCAATTCAGTTGACAAACTGAAAGTGATAAAGAAAAACTTTTACAAACTCTGTTTGCTCTTGTTGTTGTAAATATGCAAAGCCAGCATTCAAGTTTTCAGCAAAGATTATGAACTAACCATATTCACAATGACATTTAGGTCTCATGTTTACTCATATCAATGGCATAATCAACTAGCGAGCAATAATAATAAATCTCAGATGACAACACTTTCTCAAAACAATCATAATATGATATAACAAGATGGTATCTCGCTAGCCCTTTCTGAGACCGCAAAACATAAATGCAGAGCACCTCTGAAGATCAAGGACTGACTAAACATTGTAATTCATGGTAAAAGAGATCCAGTCATAGTAATACTCAATATAAATTAATAGTAATGGATGCAAATGACAGTGGTGCTCTCCAGCTGGTGCTTTTTAATAAGAGGGTGAAGACTCAACATAAAAGTAAATAGATAGGCCCTTCACAGAGGGAAGTGGGGATTTGTAGAGGTGCCAGAGCTCAATTTTAAAGCAGAGATGAATATTTTGAGTGGCATACTTTCATTGTCAACATAACAACCGAGAGATCTCGATATCTCCCATGCTACACACATTATACGCGGTTCCCAAATAGAATGGTAAATTTTATACCCCCCTCCACCAACAAGCATCAATCTGTGGCTTGCCCGAAACAACGGGTGCCTCCAACTAACAACAGTCCTGGGGGAGTTTTGTTTGCAATTATTTTGATTTGATTTGAGCATGGGACTGGGCATCCCGGTGACCATCCATTTTCTCATGAGTGAGGAGCGGAGTCCACTCCTCTTGAGAATAACCCGCCTAGCATGGAAGATACAGACAACCCTAGTTGATACATGAGCTATTCGAGCATACAAACCAGAATTTCATTTGAAGGTTTAGAGTTTGGCACATACAAATTTACTTGGAACGGCAGGTAGATACCGCATATAGGAAGGTATAGTGGACTCGTATGGAATAACTTTGGGGTTTATGGAAGTGGATGCACAAGCAGTATTCCCGCTTAGTACAAGTGAAGGCTAGAAAAAAGACTGGGAAGCGACCAACTAGAGAGCGACAACAGTCATGAACATGCATTAAAATTAATAAACATTGAGCGCAAGCATGAGTAGGATATAATCCACCGTGAACATAAATATCGTGGAGGCTATGTTGATTTTGTTTCAACTACATGTGTGAACATGTGCCAAGTCAAGTCACTCGAATCATTCAAAGGAGGATACCACCCCATCATACCACATCACAACCGTTTTGATAGCATGTTGGCACGCAAACCATTATAAACTCCTAGCTAATTAAGCATGGCATAAGCAACTATAATCTCTAATTGTCATTGCAAACATGTTTCATTCATAATAGGCTGAATCAGGAACGATGAACTAATCATATTTACAAAAACAAAAGAGGTCGAGTTCATACCAGCTTCTCTCATCTCAATCAGTCGATCATATATCGTCATTATTGCCTTTCACTTGCACGACCGAACGGTGTGATAATAATAATAGTGCACGTGCATTGGACTAAGCTGGAATCTGCAAGCATCTGATACAAAGGAGAAGACAAGGTAATATGGGCTCTTTGTTAAATCAACAATAATGCCTATAAGAGCCACTTCAACATTTTAATCATGGTCTTCTCCTCTGGACCCCCAAAGAAAAGAAAAGAAATAAAACTATTTACACGGGAAACACTACAAAAAAAATACACTTCCGTGATGATACGTGTTTGTCACAGTAGGTCGCATTTTTTGTCATGCATGTACATCCATGACAATTTTATGACAGAATCAAGATAGTCATACCTGTGCTTCGTAGAAGTGTCCACTTCCATGATGATAAATCGCGCGTCACAGAAGTGCTTTCGTCAAGGGTGACCGACACGTGGCATCCACCGTAACGGAACGCCGTTAAGCTATCGGGTCCGGTTTTGGATCCGATAACCCGCTAACAGCCCCGACCAATGGGGATTTTCCACGTGTAAAATCATCATTGATGAGGACATCAATACCATTGTTACACCCACAGCCCCTGCTGCTATACATACTGGACCAATTACTAGAGCTCGCGCACGCCAATTAAATTACCAGGTACTTTCGTTTCTTGGTAATGATTCTAATATTCATGAGAATATGATGCTGCCTAAATTGGATACATTTGTTTTGCTTACAAATGAAGGGCCTAGCTTTGAGAAGGATGAACATTGGAGCAAGAACAAGCATGGAGATGATGGCATGCGCATGGGGAACAAGAACGGAGTTACAAGTGATGATTTCAAGACGTTGAAGCCACCATAATGCGTGCATGAAACCTTGGACGAAATATACAAGATGCTACTTCATAACTTTCGTCCAGAGGCTATTCTAGGTGCTGCGTCACCTTATTATTGGGCCAGGCCCATGTAATTTCGAAATACATCAGTATAGGTTGTTTTTAGAGTCCGTATGTGTGGGGAAACAAGAGATAGGGTTGGTTTCGGACCCCTTCCTCAAGGGCCACGAAATTCCCCCCCTCTTCCTCCATATATACAGCCCTTAGGGCGTCGTTTAGACTTGGGGGTTTTGTTTAGATTAAAAGTTCGCCATAGCTGCAACTTCGCGTACTTCGTTTGTGTTCAGCGACCAGACAAAGGCGTCACAGAACTCCACCTTGATCAATAAAGCTTTCATCTTATATTCGCAATATCCAGATTGCAATCTCAGTTTCTTGCTTGTTCTTCGTTTGCTCGCAGGAAACAGACCCTCGTGGTCAGGTTGATCGTGCTCCGGCATGGTCGATAACCTCTCGGAGTTGGTTTAGCGATTGCTAAGGCGCGACGTCCTCGCACGTTCGTAGTCGGATCGTCAAAGTCGACTTCCACCAAAGCGATATCCATCATCTCATCGAAAGACGGGACACCTTTGCCTCTATCAATCATTGGCTGGAGGAAACACGTGTCGGCTCACCGTTGGGACAGATGTCATCCACTCATTGGACAGAAGGCGCCTATGACATGTCGACACGTGGCACGGCCCAACAGAGGCCCATTCCTGTGAAAAGGCCGGCCTGTTTGACTTGGTCAAAAGGTGGCGGGCCGGCCGACGGAAAGCCTGTTAACGGCCTGTTCGCATATATTCCGAATTAGGCCCAGTAGCGTCATCTGGGCCGTCCAATATGATTCCAGCCCATTTTAAGTTTCGGCCCATGTATGGCCCATGACGTCTTTCGGCCCAGATGAGGCCCTTTGTAACTCTTGGCCCATTAACGACCCGTGGTGAAACTGGCCCGTAATGAATAGTGTATCACTTTATACCCATTAACGGCCCATTATTCCATTGGGCCGTTTGCAGCCCATGTTATCTTTCGGCCTTCTCAGGGCCCATTTATTCTTGGGCTCATTTCCAGCATTCGGTTACTTACGGCCGGTTACTGCCATTTTCTGCTTGTGGGCCAAATTCAGCCCGTGGTTACAGTCGGCCCGTTTGTGGCCCGTTAGTACGATGGGCCGTTTTCATAGCGTCATCAAATACGGCCTATTAACGACGGCCCATTATAGTCGGCCCATGAACGGACGACTCCAACTCTAGCCCGTTTACGGCCATAATGTGGTCTGTTTTTGGCCCATGTTTGGCCAATCGATCATACGGCCCGTCTAAGGCCCATTGATGATACGGCCCGTAGAAGGCCCATTGTTTCTACGGACCATAGAAGGCCCATTGTTTCTACGGCCCGTAGGAAGCCCAGTGTCACTACAGTAAATATGTAGCCCATGGCTTGTTAAAGGCGGGAAACTACTATAGGTTTAGACCTGCTAATGGCCCAAGATGATTATAGGCCCACGTTTTGGCCCATATGAGTAACAAGCCGGCCTGAAGACCGACAACACTGAGATCCACTGAACCTTCCGGCCTAAATTACAGCATACCGACCAAAGAATAAACCTAGACTATACAACAAAGAAATTACGGCATATTAGGAATCAAAGTTCGCTACCCGGTGATAATAAAGCGCAACATGACCGCGGATTACATACACTGGGCATCAAAGGTCACCACCAGTGCATATAAACGCGCCGACAAAAGAATATACAAAACTGAGAGCACTTCAGAAGGCACTAGACCTAGCAAGCTCGGGCCCCCGCAAGTAGCCGAACAAGCTGATGAGACCTCAGTTGTGTCAACGATAGATGCTTCATCCCTAGCCGTATGGCACCATAGTGCGCAAGGCAGTCCTCTGACATCTTCATTAAATCTTTGACTTCAAGTCGGAGCTGAGCTGAAGCAAGCCTTTCCGCTTTAAGTTGAGACTGAAGAAGTCGAACTGATTGAGGCAACGACTGCACAGAGGTTGTCTCACACCTGCTGGTGAGTAGCTTCAACTCACTGTCTTCATCAAGACAGGACCTTGGGGTCATCTCGCTGTCCTCAAGATGGTTTGGCTCACTATCTTTCCTAAAGTTCTGCCTGGCATAAGAGATACTACTCTGAAAGAGAAACAAGGAGACACGTAACAGGTTTCACAATTATATAAGCAAATAAATGGATCTGTTCTGCATAAGGAACATGTTTTTACAACTACAATTTAAAACTGGTAGTTGTTGCAAACATCCAATCAGATGTAAACAGCAGTGGAGGAAATGATGCCTATCCAAATCTATACTAGAACAAAGTTTGAAGGCTTGAGAAGGAGGAACTTACATTAATGTTAACACGGGCTGGACAAAGCCCTTCTCCATGTTGATGGAAAGATAATTCAATAAATTCCCCCAAAGAAAATTCTTTATAAGCGTTGCCATTATTCTACATTTTGCAAAGAGTAAATATAGATCAAATAATATTGGAAGAAATAGAGGATAATGAAGCTCAGGTGCAGACTCATGATACATAATCAAATAGCAATTAATTAAGTACAGCGTTACAAGGCAAAAGGTACTGACAAGAGGAATGCAGACATCAACGTGTGCAGTGGCATTGGCTTTATTCAACATTTTGGTAAGAGTAAATGTAGATATGATAATTTGGAGAAAGTGGAGGGCAGGGCTGATAAGATGTAGAGTAATGCTAGACAATCAACTATCTCGTGATGCATGTACAGTAATACCACCACCGTCCGTTATTAGTTGTCGCTCTAATGGATGTATCTAGCACTATTAAGTTCTAAATACATCCAATTGATCAACAATTAATTCGATACAGAGGGAGTACATGACAACAGGTACTTACATGAGCAATCCAAAACTTCATAACCATTGTGTCAATTCTACATTTATCTAAGAGTAAATATAGATCTTATAATTTCAAGCAAAGGAAGGATAAAGAAGCGAACATTTACAGTGATGCTACATAATCAAACAGCAATGAGTGTAAGTATGCTGACAAAGGGCAAGAAGTACTGACAAGAGCAATGCAGAGCCCAGTATTGTCGTGAGATCCTATGATCCTTTGAGCAAGGAGATTCATCTGAAATTAGTTTTCATACAAGAGAGAAGGTAAGGCACATGCATAAATTTAGGGGTTCAAATTTTGAATTGTTATTATAGACAGTACCTAACGCTGGGCTGTCAGCAGTTCTAATAGGGGTTTGGCCACTGGAGTAGGGGTAAAGTCTGTTACAATTGGGCCTGTGTTTTCTGTGGCTGCTGGTCTATCTGATTTAACAGGTATCACTACCTTTTCCAAATACCTAGTTTGTACTCCTTGAGGATCTGCAATCACCCTCTTCCTTTTGGACATCTATTACGAAAGAACAACATTTGACTGGAAAAACATAGTATGACGACACATGGAATAGGTACAGAAAATGGATAGGTATGGCATATACTCATATATGATGCTTAAACTAAGCAGATGGTGTAACAAAGTAGAAGTAATGCAAGAGGTCAGATGCAAAATATGTGCGACCAATACAACCTTGCCAAGTTAGAGCATGCACCTTGATGGGTGAATAAGATAGGCCATCCTCCACCATGCCAAGTTTGTTAGCCAGTGGATCGTTACGCAATATTCCTCTCGTGCGCCCATTCTCATATTCATTTTGATAATGTTCAATACCTGAGATGCATGAAAACATAAAAACAAGTGAGATTATCCTTGTAATGCATAAGTGATTCTAATCCAATACTTCCTCCCTGTAAACCCCTTTGTGCTATCTTTGCAATTCTTCTAAGAGGTGCCATGCATGCTGTAATTTGGTGTGTGCATTAATATAATGTGGCCTACTACTCAAAATGTGAGAGCTCCAGAAGTGATGATACTTCGCAGATGACAGCTTCAACAAACATATAGTAAAGAAGAACAAGTCGACCTGACCTGACAGATTCAAAATATACTAAGGGAGAATAACTCGACCTGACCAGTCGACCTCAAGAGAAGAGGATCATCTTAAAGAAGAGCAGAAGAGCAAGCAGATTGAAGATATTACAAGTCTTTCTATACAATGTCGGTTGGCCACCCATGATGAACCAGAGCGCACAGAGAAATACTATTCCTTCCGGTCTCTCCATATGTGGCTCACATGCATTTCGAAACTAAAGTAGGAACATTTAGCTGACCAATTAAACATCTCTTAGTTTTACTAATATCAGCATAATATCAGATTTGAATTTGTACAACCAAGCTTGTTTAGCTCGATGGGTGGAGCAGTGCTATTACGACATGAACCACGTAGGCTGATCGTGGTCATCATAAAATGGGGAAACCGTAAGCATGATGAGTATAGTGTTGACCGTGGCAGTGGGATGGCAGATCTGAAGCTGCAAACTGCGCAAAGGGTAGTTAGCAACCGATATTTGCTTTGAAATAACAACTAAGATTTGGTATGAACAAGAAAGTACACTCAACAAGTGACAAAGAAATGCAATTATGTTGTCTCTCTATATGTCGCGACATGCCTTTGGAAACTCAAGTGGGACCTTTAGCTAACCAATTAAATGTGTCTGTTAACTAATATCAGTATCATATCACAATCATATTTGAAAAACTAAGCTTTGGAATTTTGAGTATTGTGTTGTTTAGCTTGAAGGGTGGAGCAATGCTAGTATGACAGAAAGCACCTACGCAGATCATAGTAGAGTAGATAAAACGGGAAAACCCTAAGCATCAAGAGTAAAATCAGGAAAGTGGAACTAGCTGGACAAGTGGGTGGCGCACATGCTTTTCGAAACGAATATAGGAACATTAGGTGATCAATTAAACGTTCTCTGTTTTAGTAATATGAGCATCATATCAGATTCATATTTCAACACGTAAGCTTTGGAATTATGAGTGGCATGTTGTTTTGCTTGATGGGTTGAGGTCTTGAGGAGCAGTGCTAGCACGACACGAAGCAGGGAAGCACCTATGATGATGGTAGTGAATATAAAGGGGGGAAACCATAAGCTTTACGAGTATAGTGACCGTGACATGGCGGATCTGAAGGTGCAAACCGGACAAAGCTACTTCGCAACCAATGTTTGCATTCAACTAGCCACTACGATTTGGTACGGACAAGAAAAGTACAGTAAACAATTTAAGATCTATTTTCCGGGTGAGATCAATAACTTAAGCACATATGGAAGAGTACCACCTCTCTTGCAACGCCGTGTAGGCCCCTGCTGATACGTTGAGGGTGCTGCGGGTGCGATGGCTGTCGGCGGTGGGGAAGAAGGCTTTAGATGGCAGACAGCCGGGTTGGGGGATAAATCCTATTGCCGTGGATGAGGTGGTCGTAGGAGCGGCAACGGCAAAGTGGACGACGGCGCCGATGAAGCGAGACGACGCGATGAAAGGATCCTGGTCTGGCGCCGTGGATGAGAGACGTCCATCTCTTGCAGTGGACGACGGGGTAGGGGTAGCGGCTCCGGCAAGGTGCAGGATGGGGTGGCGGACGGAGGAGCCTGGCCGCAGTGGGGAGGTTGTCGTGGCGCCGACGGTGTATGAATGGGGAAATGGAGTGGGAGGGGGAGGGGGGATCTCAAACTTTGGGACGCGCTTGTCTAAAATGTGGGGAAGTTACGAACTTATCCCCCGTTTAAAATTTCGGACATCACGTCGGTTGGGGATAGGACGGTAATCTCGCATCTCCCAAATATTTGCCGCTAACGATTTCGGCCGAGGAGAGGGTGTTTTGCCGCCCACGGTTGGCGCCCACGGTATATGAGCGGGGCTGACAGGTAGGGCGGTTGTGTCACGTCTGAGGGAAGTTACACATCTGCCCCTATTTAAAATATTAGCCTACATCGATTTCGGACGAGGAGAGTTTGTTTTGCCGCCCACCGTGGATGAATGGGGAAATGGAGGGAGAGACACATGTCTTTCGGACGAGCTTGAATCAAATGTGTTTTGCCGCCCACGTTTGGCGCCCACCGTGTCTGACTGGGCTCAGAGGCCGTCGTGTCACGTCTGATTGAAGTTACTAGTCTACCCCTATCGACAGCAGTGTAAATCCGGTCGATTAGGATGTCAAGTGTCAAGGGTAGACAGTAATTTCCATCTCGCAAACACTTGCTTCGGGCAGCCCACAAATGATAGTGGGTGTTTAGCCGCTTCGTTCAAAACTTGGGAGAATTAGCATTCACGTTTGCCCTGGGCCCTGGCAACTAAATCCAAATCCAATTTTTATCCGATTACGCATATCAACAGATAATTCGACGTTTTGTTATTTATTTCTTCAAAACTACAACAAAGATTTATTCCACCTTTATATATGATTATGATTTAGAAATGCCGTGATCTTCGAATTCAGTAGGTTGGATACACTTTGAGTCAAACAGTTATTTCATCCAATACAATATGCTCACACGAAAAATAGTTCACCTTATGTCAATCATACAAGTACTGAGGATTACCTCGCCTAAAAAATTCGGATCATTACAACACATGGACAACATAGGGGGTCTTACAACATAATCCATTCAGAGACATGACACAAGATGCAAGTACAATAATCTAATGACAATTTCAACTGCTATCTAAAGAAGAACTGGGATTACCCTGGGCTTCAGATAGCAGAAGCAGTAGGACCTCCTCCGTCTTCAAATGCAACATTCTTACTTCCTCCAATTCTTGGGTTGCTTGCATAATGCGTGCAGCTAATTGCATAATTTCCAGCTTCAAGATCGAGGTTACCTCATTCATGGAAGCCACACCATCTCTTTCTGCCTCTAGTAGAGCCTCAAGAACTATAATATCTATGCTCAGACTGCTCTCCGGTGGTGTTGCCTCTGAACTGCTACCATCTGGTAACATGGATGGCGCACTGCTTCCACAAATAGATTCTAGGGTTGTACATTGTGTCCTAGTGTGAACGGCATCCTGAAAGGTTTCCGCTGGACATAAGTAAGAGATCGTTATCGCATGATCCAGGCAGTAAGCTTACATGGTAAACGCCATACGAATTATTGCCGAGCATGGCAAGCTATATTTAAATGGTTCGAAGCAGCATCAGCCGAAAAGAAATTAAAATGGTAAGATGAAACTAGGGATGTAAGTGGCAAATAAATGACATCTGCCAGTCCCATCTAGTTAGTTTTTTCTAGCTCCCTGGTTCATTTTCCTCAAAAAACAAAAACTCATTTGAACTATCATACCACTAGTGGACTTTAATCGGGATTAAACGGGACCCAGTTGACATCCCTAGTTGAAAGGGAGTGTACCACCGCTATATTTAAGTTGCCAAGGCATCTAAGCAGTTGAAATAATCTGAGAAAGCACTTAACAGTGTGGCCTCATATAAACTACGAAGACAGTCTTGTGATGAAGTTCAGAGGAAAAGTTAAGGACTCAAATGAACTAGGCATGCATTTCTTTACGATAGTACAGCAGGCACTGCTACATATTGGCCAACTCAGGTATAGCGTAACAAGTAACAAACAAGCATTCGAATCAAGCAATACAGCAAAGCAGACAACAGAACTATTTGTTATTCTGTAGGATTACAGGTTGAGGGCGCAAGCCAAGAAAGCAGCCCACACGCATTACATTTCACATGGACTAAAATACACTGGCTTATCATATGTTGCTGAGAAGCCTCGCTGCTGTTGCAATGTTCTTTGAAGATATCGTCAGCATCCCGTGGTTGCAAATCTACTTGTTGTAGTTTATTCTGCACCCTCTATTTAGGTAAAATTAATTTTAATCACATGCACTGGTTCGAATTGATCATCAATGGTTCATCTAAACTAATGAAAGAAGGGTGTGTGCATACACGACAATATATCTGCTTCCCTCTTTTTTTATGCTTGTTTGAGGTGCCAGCCCCAAAAGAACAAATATTTTGCTTGATGGGGTTGGCAGCTCCATAATTAATAGAAGCATCAAATTAGTCATGCAACTTGGGAAGATCAAGAACACACAAAAAAGTAATGAACAGAGGCTCGTAGCAGTGATGTAATAGCTAGCATCAGAAAATGTAGGGTAAAACGAACAAAAACCAGCGGAACCACATGCTAGTTTGCTGATGTGTAATTAAGCATAGAGAACATGAAGCAGTCTGATGGAAACAACAGGTGGCATCAGAACAACACCATTATCATAAATATAGCATGCAAGAAGTAAAATAGTAGGCAGTGATATCTAGGAAGTACAGTAATACTTAGGACAAAACTAAAGCATATTAACTATATGTGCACTGGTATGTAATTTAGCACATGTAACATGTTCACTGCCAGAAGTATGGCCCTACAGGTGCAAGAAGAATAACGCGTCTCATGAAAAACTGAATGATGCCCTGAAGAAATTCAAAGGTGCGGTGCTTATGCTAAGAAAGTGAATGTAGGCGCCGGCCGTTGGATAATAGTACCTGATTCTCGGCGGCGTATGGGTATCGTTGGCATACTTGATAGCTAAGGATCGTCGATGGTGCTCATGTTGCAGTTGAGTTTGGGACGGCTGTCGCCGTCACTGAAGCGACTCTGGTGCTACGGTTGCGGCGCCTGTCGACATACAAGAAAGCTCATCTGTGGTAAGTGAACAGTTGCACGATAAAGAGAAAAACCGAAGAAGTACAGATTGAAATAACCTAATGAGGCTGCGGCGTCGGTAAAGCAGGGCCGGTGGAGTTGAATATGGCATCCGTGGAGCGGGTCCGGTGCCGTGGACAAAGGCTTCGGTAGGCGCGTTGTACAGTGCTTTCGGTGAGGCGGATCTATTGCGGCGGACGAGGGCTTGTATGAAGGGCCAGCGAAGGGACGGACGAGGGAGTCAGTGAAGGGCCTACACTGGGGTGGACGAGGGCGCCGGTTAAGCAAATCCGGTGCGGTGGACCATGATGGCGGTCAAGGAGATCTGGAGCGGTGTACAAGCCAGTTGCTGAAGCGGCTCCGGTGAAGTGGTGAGTTGGCAGTTGGGGGTTCCAAGGTGCGGAAGGTAGATCCGTTGGGGTGTGAGGTCCACCGCTGCGGCGGAGGACTAGATTCGGCGGCTTGCCGTGGTTGGGGGGTGTCGGGGATGGGAAGTGGAGGGGCTCTGGGGAAGAATGTTGGGGGCAAAGAGGGGAAAACAATGGAGTTACCAAAGCAGCCCTTTTCCGTTCATGTGGCAGGGGTAAAATAGGAATATCGCAGGGCTAAACTTTCGGGCGCGAGATATTTCGATGTGAGCGGGAAGTTTGAAAGCTTTTGGCGCCTGAAATTATATTCTGCTCTTGTACGGCCGACTATCATATCATGGCCGAGAATTTGTTTGTTTTGCACGCAAAAAAAAGTGCAAGTTTTGAAAATCAATGTCTCCAACTCGAAACTTAGATTGTCCAGTCAATTCAAATATGGATCATTGAGCTACTACAAGCAAATACCATCATATGGTCCAATTCAAATAAAATTCCAAATGTGTTTATCCTAAATATGATGACAAAAGCAAAAATGTGTATGTGTATGAATAAAGTGGATGATTATAAAGTTTGAACATGCCCGTATGTGTATATCTCTAGGTTTGATATATGAATTTGAAATCACAAAATCCCGGCTTAAAAATGTACCTCCGTTTAAATGAATTACAAAAGCTAATGATGGAGTCGAATTCCAAAATTCCAATCTTAGGTTTGTAATTCTGGTACATCAAAGTATATCACGCATGTTCAAAAGTACCGTTATCTCATAGTCCAAACTGTGAAACAAATTGATCAACCTTGAGTGCACACACTATTGACCATGTATATCTCAGTTACGCTAAAGTCCCTCAAATATAGACACCTCACTCTTTATCTGAAGCAACCCCCCCTCGTCTCCCACCCCCCACACACAGAGAAGTCGTTCTCTCCCCCAAACACCAACACACGAGCACATTAACACCCCTCTCTCTTCTAAAGTCCGGACCCCAATATAGGTCTCTATCACTTTATCTCTTGGGCATGCACACATATCTTCCCCCACTCTCTAGCTAGGTCTCCCGACATCTCTCTTTCCCAAGCACACGCACTATGTAGAGTGTATCTTTCCCATACACACAAAACGTCGCCCCCAAACGTCTATCTCCCTAGTTATGTGGTTCTCGCACACTCACCTCACACACCACCCCCACTGCAAAACAAGCACACTTTATCTCCTTGTGCACCACTCTCCTCTTTCTATCTCTCCCACATGCGGACCCGCCCCAGCTCCTCCCTGTATACACATATGTCGTGACTCTTTCCATAGCTCCCTATGTATCATCGTTCTCGATCTCGCACCTTGTTCTCTACACCATCTATTCTAGATCTCTAATGAAGTCCCTATCACACACACGGTGACTCGCTTCCCTTGCGTCTCCGTACATAGGCCAATTTCAAACAACATCAACATTGTCTCCCTATCTATATGCCATTTATGGACACAAACACCCCCTTTCTCGCCCCCTCTCTTCCTCTCTCTCTCTCCGTCGCTAGCTCTCTCTCTCTCTCTCTCTCTCGCTCTCACACCCCTCCCCCACACACAATCGATGTCTCTTCCAAATAGTCTGCTCCCCCTGCCCGCACCCATGCTATCCCGCT